>NC_057715.1:119094749-119099435 GCF_004010195.1 Chiloscyllium plagiosum | reverse complement strand
CATACCTCCCCCTCTTTTACCCCCACCTCTGTCCCTACTAAAACATTTAAATCCTGGGACCTGCAACAGCCAATCCTGTCCCTGTTCTAGCCATGTCTCCGTAATAGCCACAACATCGAAGTCCCAGGTACCACCCCACGCTGCAAGTTCACCTACCTTATTTCGTATACTTCTTGCATTGAAGTATACACACTTCAAGCCACTTTCTGTTTACAGGCACCCTCCTTTGAGATTGATGCCATGTTCCTAACCTCCCTACATTCTAGGTCCTGCACCCTAAAGCTACAGTCTAGGTTCCCATGCCCCTGCAGTTAGTTTAAACACCCCCCAAAGAGCACTAGCAAACCTCCCTCCAAGGATACTGGTGCCCCTCAGGTTCAGGTGTAGACCATCCTGTTTATAGAGGTCCTACCTTCCCCAGAAAGAACCCCAGTTATCCAAATACCGGAATCTCTCCCTCCTGCACCATCCCTGTAGCCACGCATTTAGCTGTTCTCTCTCCCTATTCCTCGACTCTCTATCACGTGGCACGGGTAACAAACCAGAGACAACAACTCTGGAGATTGGAATTAATTTCTTTGCTGTTTGTCTTACAGGAAATGGAACATTGAATAAACACGCTGGCATTGACTTCAAACAGCTGACCCTGAATCATAAAATCAATGAGAACCACTCTGGAGAGGTAAACTGCCCTGAGCCAAGTCAATATCCAGAACTGTGTTTGTTGTTTAAATAGGTCGGGCTCAGCAGCCAAGTTAAAGCTGAATAAAATATGTCAATGTCTTCTTGGAAACACTCTTCAGCTCCTTCTCTGCCCACTCTCAATCATTCCCCAAACTCAGTGAAAGGCTGAGAGCCAAACAAGCTCTGAGGGGGACACAGAGTGGAAAGAGGGATATGTTCAAGATTAAGTATGAGCAGAAATTTGGTAAATGAAATATAATTTGGGAAAATATGAGGCTGTTTACTTTGGCAGGGAGGACAATAAAGCAGAATATTATTTAAATGCAGAGTAATTACAAAACACTTGTTCTTATTGTGCAGAGCATTGGTGAGCCCACACTTGGAGTACTGATTGTAGTTTCGACCTCTTAAGTGGCAAGGTGGGACACTGCTTTGGAGGCAGCTCAGAAAATATTTACCCGTAATAGCTGGGCTGAGGGGTTTACTTCAAAAGGAA
The DNA here is from genome assembly GCF_004010195.1 of Chiloscyllium plagiosum. NCBI lineage: Eukaryota > Metazoa > Chordata > Chondrichthyes > Orectolobiformes > Hemiscylliidae > Chiloscyllium > Chiloscyllium plagiosum. Next base: position 119,098,255 of record NC_057715.1, on the reverse strand, counting down.
AGGTTTAGCAGGTAGCCTCGTTGGAATCGAGAGGAATTAGAGATGATTGTATGGGAACATGTCAGGGTGTAAGAGGGCTGTCTGAGCTAGACAGTGTTCCTCATATTGGGAGAAAGGAATATAGGAGAAAGAATAAGCAATTCAATTCCTTGAGCCCTTCTGCCATTCTGAATCTTGGCTGATCATCTACCTCAATGCCATATTTCTGCATTATCCCCCTCTTTGTTGATGTCAACAGTAACTACAAACCTGTCAGTCTCAGTCTTAGATCTTCTCAATGACTGAGCTTCCACAGCTTCTGGGATAGAGAATTCCAAAGATTCTCCACCTCTAAGTGAACTTGTTCCACTCACCTCACTAATGGCTTTCCTTTTATTCAGTATGACTATAAGACACATAGATGACTGAGAAAGAAGGGAAAAGCATATGGGATCCTTAGTAACTTGACAAGTTGGATCTAAAATTGGCATTGTGACAAGCGACAGAGACTAATGGTAGAAGGCTGTTTGTGTGACAGGAGCCATTGTAAAGTGTTCTACCAGAGGGTCTGTGCTGGCTGCCTTTTTGTGATATTCGTAAATGATAGAGCTGAGAACTTGGGAGCAATGATAAGTAAATTTGTGGATAATATGAGGATTGGCCAAGTGGTTGACAGTAAGGAAGAAGATATTGGGTTACAGGGGTATATCAAAGAATTGGTCAGATTGCACTGGAGTGCATGCAGAAAAGTTTGACCAGGATGTTTCCTGGGATGGAGTATTTTAGCAATGAAGTGAGGCTGGATAAACTCTGGTTGTTTTCTTTGGAGCAGAGAACGTTGAAGGGGTTCTGATTGAGGTATAGAAGATCATGAACAGGGTGAATAGAAAACAACTGATTCCTTATTTTAAAGGGTCAATAACAAGAAAGCACAATTTTAAGGTGAAAGGTGAGAAATTTAAAGGGGTTTTAAGCAAAGCATTTTTCACCCAGAGGTTGGTGGGAGTCTGGAATGTGCTGCCTGGGAGGGGAGTTGAGGCAGGAAACCTCACAACTTTGAAAAAATACTTGGATAAGCACTTGAAATATTATATAACATTCAGGGTTATGGGCCTAGTGCTGGAAAGTGGGGCCAGGATAGATTTAGTGTCTCTCCGGCGGTACAGTCCAAAGGATCTCTCCTATACTCTATGATGCAGCACATCAAGTCTGTGTATGACTCGAATATCATCCTCTGCCATTGAATAAAATCGCAACTGATCCAATAATCTTTAACTCCACTTTCCTGCTTTTACCGCATAAGCTGAGACTCTGTTCCCTTGTTCGAGATACCACAGTCAGAGCGAACATCTTTCCTGCAACTAAAGGCAAAATGCTGCAGATGCTGGAAATACTGAAACACACAGAGAATGCTGGAGTCACTCTGCAGGTCTGACAGCATCTACGGAGAGAGAAACAGAGTTAATGTTTTAAGTCCAGTATGACTGTTCTGAAGAGGAGTCCTATTGGACTTGAAATCTTAACTGTTTTCTCCACAGACTCTGCCAGACTTGCATAGTTTCCCTAGCACTTTTTGTTTTCCTTTCTGAATCTAGTCTGTCTAACCCTTTTAAGAATTTTATCAGTTTCCATGAGATCACCTCTCATTCTTCTAAACACCAGTCAGTAAGGCCCAGTCTCCTCATAGGAACAAGACTCATACAATCATGGAATTGTTACGAGGAGGACGAGGCCAGTCAGCACAGCATGCCTGCGCCAGCTCTTCAAACGTTCGTTACCCAGTGCCTAATTCCTACTTTTTCTCTAAACCTTTGCATATTATTTCTATCCAAATAATTCTCCAGCGTCTTCTTGAATTCCTGAAGTGAACCTGTCTCCATCATGTTTCCAGGTAGTGCTTTTCATACCCTATTTATATATTAGATGAAAATTTTGTTTTTCTCTCTCAGCCTTTGCTTCTTTAGAACATGACTTGAAATATATGCCGCCCCCATTTTGCCGCAGTTTAATATGGGAACAGCTTTTCTCTATCTACTGATCATGATGTTGGAAATCTCTAAGTCTCCTCTCGGCTATCTTCTGTCCAATGAGAACAGTCCCAGTGTCTTCAAACTCTCCTCATTACTGAAGTTTCTCATTCCTGGGACCATTCTGGTAAATCACTTCTGCACTTTCTCCAATGCATTCACATCTTTGCTGTAATATGGTGCCAACCACTATACATATTACTGCAGCTGAGGTTTGACAAGTGTTTTGTACAAGTTCACTATCACCACCTTGCTTGTGTCCTCTATGCCACTATTAATAAAGCCGAGGACACTTCCTGCTCTATTAACCACATTCTCGACCAGTCCTGCCACCTTCAATGATCTCTGCACATATACACCCAGTTCTCTCTGCTCCTATACCCCCTTTAGAATTGTAACGCCTATGTTATATTGTCTTTCAGTGTTCTTCCAACCAAACTCTATCAGCTCACACTTGTCCGACTAGAACCTCATCAGCCACTTTACCAACCTGTCAGTGTCCTTCTGGAATTTGACACTGTCCTCCTCTCAGTTTACAATTCTCCAAAGTATCATCGGCAAATTTTGAAATTGTCCTATGCACAGCAAGATACAGATCATTAATGTATATCAGAAAAAGCAAGGCTTCTGATAATGATCACTGAGAAATTTCACCTCAAATCTTTCCAATATTCAATGACCACTATTCGGGAGGGTTTAACCTAATTCAGCAGGGGGATGGGAACCTAAATTGTAGCTCCAGTGTACAGGAGATTGAGAGTCGTGATGTCAGAAATATGGTTACAAGGCCGCACGAGTTCACTGATAAGCAGGAAGGTGCTTTGAAGTGTGTCTACTTCAACACTAGGAGCATCCGAAATAAGGTGGGTGAACTTGTAGCATGAGTTGGTACTTGGGACTTCGATGTTGTGGCCATTTCAGAGACATGGATAAAGCAGGGACAGGAGCAGTTGTTGCAGGTTCCAGGGTTTAGATGTTTCAGTAAGAATGGGGAAGGTGGTAAAAGAGGAGAAGGTGTAGCATTGTTCGTCAAGGACAGTATTATGGCAGAAAGGACATTCGACTGAGGTAGTATGGGCTGAGGTTAGAAACAGGAAAGGAGAGGTCACCCTGTTGGGAGTTTTCTATAGATCTCTGAATAGTTTCAGAGATGTAGAGGAAAGGATAGCAAAGATAATTCTGGACAGGAGCAAGAATGACAGGGTAGTTGTTTTGGGGACTTAAAATTTCCAAATATTGACTGGAAATACTACAGTTCGAGTACTTTAGAACATAGAACAGTACAGCACAGAACAGGCCCTTCAGCCCACGATGTTGTGCCGACCACTGAACCTCATGTATGCACCCTCAAATTTCTGTGACCATATGCATGTCCAGGAGTCTCTTAAATGTTCCCAATGACCCTGCCTCCACAACTGCTGCTGGCAACGCATTCCATACTCTCACAACTCTCTGTGTAAAGAACCCGCCTCTGACATCCCCTCTATACTTTCCTCCAAC
>NC_057715.1:119084909-119094618 GCF_004010195.1 Chiloscyllium plagiosum | reverse complement strand
CAATCCCCCTGTTAATGAAAGCTAAAACACCATATGCTTTCTTAACAACCCTGTCCACTTGGGTGGCCATTTTAAGGGATCTATGTACCTGCACACCAAGATCCCTCTGTTCCTCCACACTGCCAAGAATCCTATCCTTAATCCTGTACTCAGCTTTCAGATTCGACCTTCCAAAATGCATCACCTCTCATTTATCCAGGTTGAACTCCATCTGCCACCTCTCAGCCCATCTCTGCATCCTGTCAATGTCCCGTTGCAACCTACAACAGCCCCCTATACTGTCAACGACACCGCCAACCTTTGTGTCATCTGCAAACTTGCTGACTCATCCTTCAATCCCCTCATCCAAGTCATTAATAAAAATTACAAACAATAGAGGTCCAAGGACAGAGCCCTGTGGAACACCACTCATGGGTCAGTTTTTGTCCAACGTGTGCAGGTGAGTTTCCTGACACAGTATGTAAACAGGCCAACAAGTGGCGAGGCCATATTAGAGTTGGTACTGGGTAATGAACCCGGCCACGTGTTTCCTTCCCCATCCTATGCATCCTAAGTCTCCAGGAAGACTGGAGGATAGCAAATGTTGTCCCCTTCCTGTTCAAGAAGGGGAGTAGAGACAACCAGAAGGTAGGTGAGCACTTTAGTGATCGTGACCATGATTCGGTTAAGTTTACTTTAGTGATGGAAAGGGATAGGTATATACCGCAGGGCAAGTGTTATTGAAGTAAAGGCAATTATGATGCGATTAGGCAAGATTTAGGATGCATAGGATGGGGGAGAAACTGCAGGGAATGGGTACAATTGAAATGTGGAGCTTATTCAAGGAACAGCTACTGCATGTCCTTGAAGTATGTACCGGTCATAGAGGGAGGATGTGGTCTGACACGGGAGCTGTGGTTTATTAAAGAAGTTGAATCTGTTGTCAAGAGGAAGAAGAAGGCTAAGTTAGGATGAGATGTGAAGGCTTAGTTGGGGCATTTGAGAGTTACAAGTTAGCCAGGAAAGACCTAAAGAAATAGCTAAGAAGAGCCAGGAGGGGATATGAGAAGTCATTGGCAGATAGGATCAAGAAAAAACCCTAAAACTTTCTATAGGTATATTAGGAATAAAAGAATGACTAGAGAAAGATTAGGGCAAATTAAGGATAATTGTAGGAAGTTATACGTGGAGTCCGACAAGATGGGGAAGCACTAAATTAATATTTTTTGTCAGTATTCACACCAGAAAACGACCATGTTGTTGAGGAGAGTGCTAAGATACAGGCTACTAGACTCGATGGGATTGATGTTCGCATGGAAGAGGTGTTGGTAATTCTGGAAAGTATGAAAATAGAGAAGTCCCCTGGGCTGGATGGGATTTATCCTAGGATCTCTGGAAAGCCAAGGAAGAGATTCCAGAGCCTTTGGCTTTGACCTTTATGTCATCATTGACTACAGGAACAGTGCCAGAAAACTGGAGGGTAGCAAATGTCCCCTTGTTCAAGAAGGGGAGTAGAGATAACCCTACTTCGGTTGTGGGTGAAGTGTTGGAAAAGTTTATAAGACATAGGATTTATAATCATCTAGAAAGGAATAAGTTGATGAGGGATAGTCAACACTGTTTTGTGAAGGGTAGGTCGTGCCTCACAAACCTTATTGAGTTCTTTGAGAAGGTGACCAAACAGGTGGATGAGGGTAAAGCGGTTAATGGGGTGTATATGGATTTCAGTAAGGTGTCTGAGAAGGTTCCCCATGGTAGGCTATTGCAGAAAATATGAAGGCATGGGATTGACGGTGTTACAGCAATTTGGATCAGAAATTGGCTAGTTGAAAGAAGACAGAGGGTGGTGGTTGATGGGCAATGTTCATCCTGAAATTCAGTTTGTCATTTTTATAGATGACCTGGATGAGGGCATAGAAGGGTGGATTAGTAAATTTGCAGACGACACTAAGGTCAGTGGAATTGTGGATAGTGCAAAAGGATGTTGTAGGCTACAGAGGGACATAGATAAGCTGCAGAGCTGGACTGAGAGGTGGCAAATGGAGTAAGCTGCAGAGCTGGGCTGAGAGGTGGCAAATGGAGTCTACTGTGGAAAAGTGTGAAGTGATTCACTTGGGAAGGACAGAAACAAAGAGTACTGGGCTAATGGTAGGATTCTTGGTAGTGTAGATGAGCAGAGAGATCTCTGTGTCCATGTACACAGATTCCTGAAATTTGCTACCCAGGTTGATAGGGTTGTTAAGAGGGCATATGGTGTGTGAGCTTCTATTAGTTGAGGGATTGAGTTTCAGAGCCACGAGGTCATGTACAAAACTCTGGTGGGGGCACATTTGGAGTATTGCATACAGTTCTGGTCACTGCATTATAGAAAGGATGTAGAAGCTTTGGAAAGGATTCAGAAAAGATTACTAGGATGTTGCCTGGTTTGGAGGGAAGGCCTTTTTGAGGAAAGGCTGAGGGACTTGAGGCTGTTTTCATTAGAGAGAAGGTTGAGAGGTGACTTAATTGAGACATATAAGATAATCAGAGGGTTAGATAGGGTGGAGAGAGAGAGCCTTTTTCTTTGGATGGTGATGGCTAGCATGAGGGGACATAGCTTCAAATTGAAAGGTGATAGATATAGGACAGATATCAGAGGTAGTTACTTTACTCAGAGAGTACTAGGGGCCCTCTAATTGTTTGCCACACCTGCACCTGAATCTCGAACTGGGGGCACGGTTTTAAAAAAGGGTCTCTCATTGAGTCAGCAGTAAGGGGTATGGTTTCCTCTGAATCGTCCGTTACGACACGGTGGTGAGCCCCTCTGCTAATTGAACCAAATACCCAGAAAAGCTCACCTCATCTCGTAAACTGTTAAAGTATGAATGACAGAGAACTCCTAACTTCCACAATTCAAAGGAAAAAATATCAATTTATTCTTTAACTCTAAAAGTGAACATTAAACAACAACTATTTACAACTCTAAACTTCCTTTCCCTTAAATGCTTGTTATCTACCTTTCACTCTATAACAATATACTGATCCAATAAACACCCCTAATAAAACTGCATCAACTTAATTGTCAAAACCTGACAGCAGCTGTCATCGTCAGTGTCGGTCTTCTTCAGCTGCAGATTTCCCTGGGTGGTCTTCGGTCTTTTGCGACAAGGATGTTGCATGTGAAGTTTCAATAAGAGTGTTTTGAATAGCTGTCTCTTTCGAGATGGCAGGTTGCTCTCTCTGGCTATCAAAATGTCTGTTTCTTTTATACCCCAAACATCAGATCATCTCATTGGTTCGATGTTGTCAAAACAGTAAAATTCACGTTTGTTTGGGTTTTAGTATCCTGGAGCATAATTTAAACTGGTTAAATTCAAATAGTGGTCAAAACAACACAGGTATTTAGTTTACAGCCAAATGTTCCATGTTTTCAATTTCCCAGTACACTCTGAAACTGCTAGTTAGTCACTGCCAAAACAGCCTTCTCTCTCCCTCCCTCTCTCTCTCTCTCTCTCTCTCTCTCTCTCTCTCTCTCTCTCTCTCTCTCTCTCCCTCAAAGGTACAGTACACACCTTCAACTTCATAACATGCAGTTGTACAGGACATTGGTTAGGCTAGTGTTGGAATATTGCGTGCAATCCTGGTCTTCCTATCGGAAAGATGTTGTGAAACGTGAAAGGGTTCAGAAAAGATTTGCAAGGATGTTCCCAGGGTTGGAGGATTTGAGCTATAGGGAGAGGCGGGGGCTGTTTTCCCTGGAGCGTCAGAGGCTGAGGGGTGACCTTCTAGAGATTTATAAAATCATGAGGGGCGTGGATCAGGTAAATAGACAAAGTCTTTTCCCTGGGGTCAGGGAGTCCAGAAGAAGAGGGCATAGGTTTAGGGTGAGAGTGGAAAGATATAAAAGAGACCTACGGGGCAGCGTTTTCACGCAGAGGGTGGTACATGTATGGAATGAGCTGCCAGAGGAAGTGGTGGAGGCTGGTACAATTGCAACATTTAAGAGGCATCTGGATGGGTATATGAATAGGAAGGGTTTGGAGGGATATGGGCCGGGTGATGGCAGGTGGGACTAGATTGGGTTGGGATATCTGGTCGGTATTGTCGGGTTGGACCGAAGGGTCTGTTTCCATGCTATACATCTCTATGACTCTGTCAGTCTATAAAATTCTCTCGCCCAAAAAGCACTGGAGGCTGGTTTGTTAAATTTCTTCAAGGCTGAGTTAGACACAAATTTCTTCAAGGCTGAGTTGATTACAAGGGAGTCTAGGAATATGAGGTGAGCAAGAGGTGCAAGTCTCATCTCCATTTATCCACCCATGCTTTCAGTCCCTCTGTCCTTGCTGAAAACATCCATTGTTAACAGTCATCCCAGCCTCTTCAGCCCAGCATCCACAGCTCTCTTTTGGCACAGAATGTTCTTGATTTCCAGTTGCTTTTTTGTGGAAAAAGTTGCTTCCCAACATCATCATCTGAACAGCCAGGCTCTCAGTTCACTATGAAGCCTCTTTGTGCTGGATTTCCAACACAGAGAAAATGGTTTCTGCTTTGAAACAATTTGCTATGTGTAACAGGACGATTAATTTGACGGTACGTCCACTAATCTGTTGAGATGCCAAGTGGGGAGCTGATTACACTGTGCAGGTTATTGTGAAGTTGCTATGCTCTGGGACCCATGGCCTCAATTGCACTTTGCTAACTCATTTATCTTCCACATTAGGATCAGGTAGCCTCATGGACTTGTGATCATTACCCACTGTCGTCATGAGGGATTGGAGTCCATGATCTCTGTTAGTGATGAGAAGTCATTTTATTTTTACCCTGCAAGATTATATCCTGTGTTCCTCTGGATAGTGGATAGATATCAACTGTACAAGGTGCTGGTGAGGCCACACCTCGAGTACTGTGTGCAGCTTTGGTCTCCTTAGTTGAGAAAGGATGTATTGGCCCTGGAGGGGTGCAGAGGAGGTTCACTAGGTTGATTCTGAAGTTGAGGGGGTTGGCTTATGAGGAGAGGCTGAGTAGACTGGGATGATATTTGTTGGAATTTAGAAAAATGAGAAGGAATCTTACAGAAACATACAAAATTATGAAGGGAATAGATAAGTTCAAAGCAGGAAGACTGTTTCCACTGGCGGATGAAACTTGAAGCAAGGCGCATAGCATCAAACTTAAGGGGAGCAGATTTAGGACTGAATTGAGGAGGAACTTCTTCACCCAGAGGGTTGTGAATCTATGGAATTCCCTGCCAGTGAAGTAGTTGATGCTACCTCATGAATGTTTTTAAAGCTAAGATAGATTTTTGAACAGGAAAGGAATTAAGGAATATGGTGAGAGGGTGGGTAAGTGGAGCTGAGGGCACAAAAAGATCAGCCATGATCTTATTGAATGGCAGGGCAGGCTCAAGGGTAAGATGGCCTACTCCTGCTCCTAGTTCTTAGCTTCTTTAGGTTATGTTATGAATGTTCTGTACTGTTCGATCCTATTGAAACCCTTGGTCTTTTGAACATCTCCAGTAAATCGTCCTTCAACCTTAACTTGGGTTTAAAAGCCAGAGTTTCTGCAAGCTCCTCCCTGCACTCATGTTGTTACAACTGTTTGTTAAAAATTTCTCTGTTTTGCTTCCAGCTATGGAAAGGCAGGTGGCAGGGGAACGACATTGTCATCAAAGTCCTGAAGGTGCGTGATTGGACCACACGCAAAAGCCGTGACTTCAATGAGGAGTATCCAAAGCTCAGGTACTTGGAGCCTGGAGATCTGAGAGTGGGATGTGAATGTGGCAGAGGGCCAGGGCACAACATGAGGCTGAGGCTGGGTGTGAAGATAAGGCCAGGTATGATGGAAGGCTCTGGAATCGGTATCTTCTCCGTTCTGTAATTTAGTAATATTCTGCCATCTCTTTTCACAGGATATTCTCCCACCCCAATGTGCTGCCTGTACTTGGAGCTTGCCAGTCACCACCCGCCCCACATCCCATCATCATCACACATTGGATGCCTTACGGGTCTCTGTACAATGTCCTGCACGAGGGAACAAGTGAGTTCGGGGGTGAACTGACAGGGCTGTAAAAACATCCTGAGAACTGTTCAGGTTTAGGTGATTCCTCTGGAGACAAATTGATGCACTTTCGGAGAGTGATTACTGGGGGAGTGCCGCACTGTCAGAACTGAGACAATGCTGTGAATTGACTAGCCTGTGATTCTATGAACCAACGAGTGAATAATCTCTCAATACAGAGCTGTACAGCATGGAAGCAGACCCTTCCATCCAACTCGTCCATGCCAACTAGATATTTTAAATAAACAGTCTCAGCACTTGGCTCATAGCCTTCTATACCTTTCCTATTCATGTACCAATCTAGGTACCTTTTAAATGTTCCAGCCTCCACTTTAGCAGCTCATTCCATACACGCACCACCCTCTGCATGAAGACATTGCCCCTTAGGTCCCTTTTAAATCTTTCTCCTCTCATCTTTCAACCTATGCACTCTAGTTTTGGACTCCCCATCCCAGAGAAAAAGACTTTGCCTATTTACCCTATCCATGCCCCTCATGATTTTATAAACTTGTATAAGGTCACCCCTCAGCCTCTGACGCTCCAGGGAAAACAGCCCCAGCCTGTTCAGCCTCTCCCTATAGCTCAAACCCTCCAACCCTGGTAACTTCCTCGGAGCAGGAGGAACTAACTTTTATAGTCAGCATTTGAGCTGCAACTGTAAATGGACAAGTTTTCACTTAACGTGCATTCACAGTCTGAGAGTTACTTATGGAATATGAGTGGTGTTAATGTCACTGACCCAGCACACACCTCCCACCCACTTTATTGCTGCCTGAAGATTGATTAGGGAAATGTCACCCAGAGGTCTGGTCACTCTGCCTATCCAGTGACCTCTTTCAGGAAACTCGATGTGTTTAAGTGGGGATTGGATAATGATGGGAAGACTGAACTCCTTTGATCATGGTGAAGGAAACCTGGCATTGTCTGCTCGCTGGCCTGGAGCCACACCGCTACTTGGGACAAACTTAGAATTACTAGCTGTCTGCTGAAGCTTCTGTTTTTACCTTTTCAGATTTTGTGGTGGACCAGACTCAGGCAGTGAAGTTTGCACTGGATATTGCCCGTGGATTAGCCTTTCTCCACACCCTCGAGCCTCTCATCCCAAGGCATTATGTCAATAGTAAGAGCATCATGGTGAGTGCCTCCATCTTGGTTCTCTTAAAACTCAGATCCCACAACTTTGGACCAGCTAGCATCAGACAGGCATTTCCCTAGCTGCAGAGGTGGATCGAGAATGATATTGTATCTCCTTGGTACCCTCATGGGGGATATCACTGAATGGCTGCAATGTGCTTATGGTGTTTGTAGTTTGGGAGACTGTTGGAATGAGAACAGTCAGAAGTTCTCGTGCATATCAGTATTGAAGGTATGGATAGGAAAAGAGATGTGTGTCTGCATATCCATTTTAGGGGGATATAAAGAAGACTAGAAAACAACCCTTTCAGTGGTGATAATCTCTGAATTATTCTTCATGCCACAAACAAATGAGTAAAAGAATAATAGGATGGAGCAGGCTGAGGAGACAGTAAAGGTGGGAGTCCTTTTAAATTTCCAGAACGTTGGAACTGAGAGATGAGATCCATACAGGCCAGATGGAGCAGCAATCATGGATAGATTGCAAAAGCTTGGGTTGATCTTCTGAGTGGGCAAAATTGAGAGACAATTCACAAAGAATTTGCAACACAGAACCAGGCCATTGAGCTCTGATAGCTTGAGACTATACAGACTGCATGGGTTTTAGATTAGATTAGATTACTTACAGTGTGGAAACAGGTCCTTCGGCCCAACAAGTCCACACCGACGCGCAACCTACCCAGACCCATTCCCCTATATTTACCCCTTCACCTAACACGACAGGCAATTTAGCATGGGAGGAAACCGGAGCACCAGGAGGAAACCCACGCAGACACGGGGAGAATGTGCAAACTCCACACAGACAGTTGCCTGAGGTGGGAATTGAACCCAGGTCTCTGGTGCTGTGAGGCAGCAGTGCTAACCACTGCCACCGTGCCGCCTACAGTGGCAGTGAGCTCACCTGCACCTTCTCCAGGGCAAATAGAATAAACGCTAGCCCAACCAGTATTTTCCTCATCCCAATGAAGAGTGAAAATAAGGTGCTCAAAATCATGAGGTGCCCACAGAGAGGAGATTGGGAACAGCCCATTCCAGTGATTGAAGAATTGAGAACCAGGGGACACATTGAAAGTGGTTGGCAAAAGGAGCAAAGGGGCTGAGAGGAAGTTCTGTTTGTGCACCAAAGTGTGGATCAGGTCCAGAATGCAGTGCCTGAGATTGTAGCAGAGGCAGGTACAACCATGAGATTCAAAAGAAAAAGGTTAAATTTCTGAGAAAAATGCAACTCATTAAAGCATAATACATAAGGAGCAGAGCTAAACCTGTTTAGCCTTTGATCATGGCTGATTTGTCTGTCAACCCCACTCTCTCCCATAACTGTTGAACCCCTTAACTAATCAAGAACCGATCTATCTCTATCTCACACGCACTCAGTGAGTTGGCCTCCACAACCCTCGGCAGCAATGAGTTCCACAGATTCACCATCCTCAAGCTGAAGAAATTCCTCCTTATCTCAGTTCCAAAGGGTAATCCCTTCACTCTGAGCTGTTTAATTGTAATTAGAGTTTACTTATTTGTTATAAATAGTAGTGCTTGTTATGCACTTGAAACACCAAGTGCTGGAAAGAAGGATTTGAATAATGACTGGTGTGAACAAAATGAGCTGAAGGGCCTTTATCCGTGCTGTAAAAATGCTGAGAGTCCGGTGCAGGGACCTGGTCAGGATTTTCTGTTGATTCCAACAGATAAATTGAGGAGTTTGTGTGCTTTCATTAAATCATTAACTTTTCTGGTGACTCTGGAAGTCGCGAAGTGGGTCATAACAACTGAGAGTTGACCAGAAACCCTTTCTCCCAATGTTTATCTGATTCTGTTGTGTATCACACAGATTGATGAAGATATGACTGCTCGAATCAGCATGGCTGATGTCAAGTTCTCCTTCCAGTGTCCAGGAAGAATGTATGCTCCTGCCTGGGTGGCTCCAGAAGGTGATTATTCCATTGTTTTCTCACCACAGACACCTCAAGTACACGCCCAATCGTTGGCATGAAGATAGCCACAGATCTCAGGCCTTATCATTATATATTGAAGATGAAAATACTCATTCCTACAGCTGGGAATCCCAATTACTACAGCTCTGATATCCTGATGATTAGATTAGATTACATTAGATTACATTACAGTGTGGAAACAGGCCCTTCGGCCCAACAAGTCCACACCGACCCGCCGAAGCGAAACCCACCCATACCCCTACATTTACCCCTTACCTAACACTACGGGCAATTTAGTATGGCCAATTCACCTAACCTGCACATCTTTGGACTGTGGGAGGAAACCGGAGCACCCGGAGGAAACCCACGCAGACACGGGGAGAACGTGCAAACTCCACACAGTCAGTCGCCTGAGGCAGGAATTGAACCCGGGTCTCAGGCGCTGTGAGGCAGCAGTGCTAACCACTGTGCCACCGCGCCGCCCACTAATACCCACTGTCAGGCTGATATCCCAGTTACACCCACAGTCAAGCTGATATCCCAGTTACACCCACTGTCAGGCTAATTATCCCAGTTACACCCACTGTCAGGCTCATTATCCCAGTTACATTCACTGTCAGGCTGATATC
>NC_057715.1:119078724-119084409 GCF_004010195.1 Chiloscyllium plagiosum | reverse complement strand
GGGAGCTGGTGACTCGGGAAGTGCCCTTCGCGGATCTCTCCAATATGGAGATCGGAATGAAGGTAGGATCTACTCACCTCTTGCAGGGAAAACAATTTGACTCCCTGTTCCAACTTCTCTGAACACATCATCAATAAAATGTGGTTTTATTTTGAAAGGACTTTGTGGAAGTTAAATGCATTGAAAATCACACATGGCTTTACCAAGGCTTCACTCATCTGTAATATTGATTCCTGTCCAATTTTAATACTGCATATAATCTATACCAGTGTTGTGCTGTCGAAGGGTCAGCGCTGAGGGAGCGCCGCACGGTCGGAGGGTCAGCGCTGAGGGAGTGCCGCACGGTCGGAGGGTCAGCGCTGAGGGAGCGCCGCACGGTCGGAGGGTCAACGCTCTCTTAGACTTCATCTTTCAGAGATGGTGTGTGATTTTCATTGTGTATGTCTGGAGCTTTGAATCTGCTGGCTGTGATTTTGCAGGTTTCTCTGGAAGGTCTGCGACCCACCATCCCCCCAGGAATCTCCCCCCACATCTGCAAGCTGATGAAAATCTGCATGAATGAGGATCCAGCAAAAAGACCAAAGTTTGACATGATTGTCCCTATAATGGAGAAGATGCAGGACAAGTAGACAGGGGTTTGGAAAGCTTTCCCTCTGTAAATCCCTTCCTGTCAGCCTTACAGCTTCCTGTAACCACACACAGCCTTCACAGAACTATCCTGCTTCAAGGACTCCCATTGCTTCTGGATCTGACTCGAGTTTCAGAAACCTGCTCCTGTCTTCCTTTGTTTACGGTGCGTGTCTGTTTTGCGGCATTGTCTCTCCCTGTTTTATATTTTTGAGAATTCTGTTCACTCCTGGAAATACAAGGCCTTCACTTTCATTCAGTCTGACAAAGGGGAGAGGATTAATTAGCCAGGATTCTTGCTCCGAATCACTGACTAGCAATTCCCCAAGCTAGAGATCGATGGGAAATCAGCCAGGATCCCAGTTGAGACAGAGGTGGGGGGGGGGTGGAATATTAGCCAGAGTCCTGCTACTGATCCCTGTCCACTTCTTGGCCCTGGAAAATAGCAGTATCTGTGGAACTGGTTCAGGGACACTTCTGTCTGTGGTTATCTAGGGTGTTGTGGAATACCACCCTGGCTCCTGTTTTCATCATCACTAAAGAACAATATTGTAAAAGGTCAGGTCCAATTTTGTAATTCACTGCAGTTTCCTAACCTGGATCTGCTCACAGATCCTCCCTGTTTACAGGAAGTGGGTCTCTTGCAGCATTGCCCATACCTGTTTTCTCTAGCTATTGACATTATCAACCTCCTGGCTCCCAGCCAGCCTTTGGTTGCAACCGGTCTCCCCTCTGGGGCTGAATGTGACCCACATTCCAGAGGGTGAAAGGATAGCCGTGGTGCTCATCTGTGTGACCCCTGTTCCTTGGCCCTTGCTGTTTGTGTCCCATTCTCGCTATGGAAAATGTGAAGACCTTGTGCTCCAAGCTGTCACCTGTGTAACAGTCAATCTTCACTAACCTGTCTCCTTGCTGTTGCTACCTCCTGGCTCTTGAAACCATTAACTCTGAATCTTTTGCCAGGCAGCATTACTCAAATGGAACTTGCTAACCATTTATATAATTTATATAACACTTGTATTTTTAGTTTCTTCCAACAAGTCACTGCTGTTTTATTGAAAAATAACTTTATGGACTTTGCATTAAAGAGAGACGGATTTCCAATTTACATTGTGTACTAGTGCATTAATTAAACAGCTTGAAGCCTCCTCCTGCCCTCAATCACCCCCCTGTCCAGTCAGAAAGTGACCTTCCCCCCCCCCCCCCCCCCCTCTCCCGCCGTGCAAAGTTCCACACAGCGTTCAGCAAGTAGCTGACCACTTTGGAGAAGGCAGCACTCCCTGCATGTTCAGATTGTCTCTGTCTCAGTCCTGGAGAGTAACAACCCATCTTAACAAAGCTAGCATTTATATAGCAGCTTTAAAGTAATGAAACATCATTAGACATCCCACAGGAGAGTTAACAGATAAATTTAGGATGAATTACAGGAAGCATTAGGAAAGATTTGATTAAAGCATTCAAGATGCCTTAAAGGGACTTGGTGTTAGAGATGGAATTCGAGAGCTTAGGACTCGAACAACTGAAGGCAGACCCACCAAAGATGTGGCAATCAGTGATAGACAGGAGACCAGAACTGGAGACATGTTGGCCTTTTAGTGGATTGCAGGAATGGAGATTGCAGGTGGAGGACAGCCATGGAAGAATCTGGAGATGGGAGATACATTGGAGCCAGAGTCAACTGTTCTTTTCTTCAGAACTGAAGTCAAGTTTGGCTGACAGCACCACACCTCCAGTACAGATAGGACCTCGTTTCTTGCCCTATACCCACACAACTGGAACAGGGGAATCAAACCGTGCACCTTAGCACCAATCTTACCCACACCAATGTTTCAACCAACTGTGCCAACTAACCCTTGAAGAGTGTGTTGCTGCAGCAATAGCCACTTGTACACAAACGGTGTCGCCTGGAACAATGGTCGAGGCTCCAGTTTTAATTTTATCACATGGCTGACCAGGAAGCTCCTACTCACTCAGGTTGATCCTCACGCTGGCATGGTAAATTATAAAATGGCAAAATGAATGGCTCTTTACTTGAATACAAGTTGTATTCAGAACAAAATGGATGAATTAATGGCACAAATAAAGGTTAATGGGTGTGACCTTATAGCTATCATGGAAACATGGTTACAAGGAAATCAAAGGTAAATAGTTAGGGGTATGAGACTTTTTGTTTTAAAGGAAAGGTGATGGGGTAGAATTGTTGGTACGGGATGGAATAATTATGATAGCAATCAATGATTTTGGATTCGAAGATTTGAATCCTTATGGGTGAAGGTACGAAATAACAAGGGGAAGATGATGCTGGTAGGAAGAGACTATAGGCCCCCTGACAGTCGCTTTATATGGTGGAACAAAGAAAAAATCTGGAGATAACGAGGGCATGTTAGAAAAGACAGTAGTGTAGGAGGGATTTTATGAAATTTGAAAGGGTTCAAAAATGATTTACAAAGATGCAAGAGGCTAGAGAAGAAATCACAGGGACCCTGGCTGATATTCTTGCATCACCGTTAGCCACGGATCAGGTCCTTGGTAGCAAATGTTGTGCCCTTATTTAAGAAGGGCTGCAAAGAAAAACCTGCGAACCAGAGATCAGTAAGCCTAACATCTGTGGTGGGTAAGTTACTAGAATATTCTGAGATAAGATATACATGCATTTGGAAAGACAGGGTTTGATTAGGAGTAGTCAGCACGGCTTTGTGATTGGGAGATCATGCCTCACACATTTGTTAGAGTTCTTTGATGTGACCAGGAACATTGACGAGGGGGCAGGGTGGTCGATGTAGTCTATATGGATTTCAGTAAGGCCTTTGATAAGGTTCCACATGGTAGGCTGCTCTGGAAGGTTAGATCCTGTTAGAGTTAGAAGGTTAGAGCTGACAAATTGGATACACAGTTGGCTTGATGGTAGGAAGCAGAGAGTAATAGTGGAAGGATGCTTGTTGGACTGGAGGCCGGTGACTAGTGGAGTGCCTCAGGGGTCGGTGCTGGGCCCAGAACTGTTGTTATCGATATCAATGATTGGATGAGAATGTACAGGACTTGACGAGTAAGTTTGTGAAAATAGGTATCAGGAACTATGAAATTACAGCAGAATCTTGATCAGGGAAGTGGGCTGAGAAATGGCAAATGGAGTTTAATGTAGGTAAGTGAGATCTTGCATTTTGGAAAGTCAAATCAAGATAGGAGTTTCACAGTGAATGGTAGGGCCTTAGGGAGTGTAGTGGGACAGAGGGACCTTGGGTTCAGGTGCACGGTTCTGAGAGTGGAGTCACAAGTAGATAAGGCAGTGAAGGTGGCTTTTGGCACACTGGCCTGCGTCAGTCAAAGCATTGAATATAGAAGTTGGGAAATTATGTTGCAGTTGTACAGGACGTTTTGGTCGTTCAGTTTTGGTCACCTTGCTATAGGAAGGATGTTATTAAACTGGGAAGAGCGTAGAAAAAATTTACAAGGATGTTGTCAGGACTGAAGGGTCTGAGTTACAGGGAGAGGTTGGACAAGCTAGGACTTTTTTCTTTAGAATGTAGAAAACTGAGGGAGGATCTTATATAAGTTTATGAGACCATGAGAGGCATGGATTGGGTGAATGCACTCAGTTTTCTTCCCAGGGTTGGTGATTCGAGGACTGGAGGGCATCAGTTTAAGGTTAGAAGGCAAATAATAAAAGGGAACTTGAGGGGTAACTGTTTTACACAGAGGGTGGTACACACATAGGATGAGCTGCCAGAGGAAGTGGATGAGTCGGCTACATTAATAACATTTAAAAGGAATTTGGACAAATACTTGGATAGGAAAGGATTAGAAGGATATGGGCCAAGTGCAGGGAAATGGGGTTAGCGCGGGTGGGCATTTTGATCAGCATAGACCAGTTTGGGCCTGTCTCTGTGTTGTATGACTCTATGTTGCCTGGGTTAGAGGGTTTGAGCTATAGGGAGAGGCTGAATAGGCTGTGGCTGTTTTCCCTGGAGTGTCGGTGGCTGAGGGGTGACCTTATCGAGGTTTATAAAATCATGAGGAGCATCGAAAGGGTAAATGCACACAAGATCTTTTCCCTGGGGTGGGGGAGTCCAGAACTAGAGGGCATAGGTTTAGGGCGAGAGGAGAACAGATTTAAAAGGGGCAACTTTTTCACACAAAGGTTGGTGCGTGTATGGAATGAGCTGTCACAGGAAATGGTGGAGGCTGGTACAATTGCAGCATTTAAAAAGCATCTGGATGGGTATATGAATAGGAGAGGTTTAGAGGGGTGTAGGCCAAGTGCTGGCAAATGGAACTAGATTAGGATATCTGGTCAGCATGGACGAGTTGGACCAAAGGGTCTGTTTCCACGCTGTACAGCTCTGTGACATTAATTATGGGGACTTGCATCTTCACTTAGATTGGGATCATCAGATTGGCAGAGGAAGCCATGAGAAAAATATTCAGTGTATTCAGCCAAGTTTCACAGGAAGCAGTGGAGTAACAGGGCTGCATGTGGGCTTTTACCGGGGCTCACCTGCTGTCATCTGCTTTCTGTGTTTTTCTGTCTCCTGCTCTTTCTTTCTCGTTCCTGTCCTTGTCTTTTTCTCCTCCTTGGTGGGTTAGTGAGAGCAGGCAGTGTGTGGAGTGGCACCCTCCGGTGGCTGTAAGTGGTAGACACCGCTCTTCCCAGTGTTTCAAGCAGCAGCAGCAGCAGCCAGGACATCGTCCTGGTGTTCGGGACCACCACCAGACTCTTCAAGATGGCAGCGCCTGGAACGTGACATGTCAGAGGAGGGCAGCAAGAGTGGCGCTCTTGATGCAGAGCCAGCAACTCAGTCGAATTATAGAATCCCTACAGAGTTCAAAGTTTGTGAGAAGGTTTGTAGCTCGGGTGCTCGTTGTTGTGGTTCTGATTAGATTAGATTAGATTACTTACAGTGTGGAAACAGGCCCTTCGGCCCAACAAATCCACACCGACCCGCCAAAGCACAACCCACCCATACCCCTACATTTACCCCTATATCTAACACTACGGGCAATTTTGCATGGCCAATTCACCTGACCTGCACATCTTTGGACTGTGGGAGGAAACTGGAG
>NC_057715.1:119074098-119078591 GCF_004010195.1 Chiloscyllium plagiosum | reverse complement strand
TTGATGGTGTTTGTGGATGAATGCCATGCCTCTAGGAGTTCCCTGGCTGTTCTCTGTCTGGCTTGCGCTATGTTAGTAGTGTTGTCCCAGTCGAATTCATGTTGCTTGTCATCTGTGTGTGTGGCTACTAAGGATAGCTGGTCGTGTCGTTTCGTGGCTAGTTGATGTTCGTGGATGCGGATCGTTAGCTGTCTTCCTGTTTGTCCTATATAGTGTTTTGTGCAGTCCTTGCATGGGATTTTGTACACTACATTGGTTTTGCTCATGCTGGGTATCGGGTCCTTCGTTCTGGTGAGTTGTTGTCTGAGAGTAACTGTTAGTTTGTGTGCTGTTATGAGTCCTAGGGGCCGCAGTAGTCTGGCTGTCAGTTCAGAAATGCTCTTGATGTATGGTAGTGTGGCTAGTCCTTTGGGTTGTGGCATGTCCTCGTTCCGTTGTCTTTCCCTTCGGCATCTGTTGATGAAATTGCGCGGGTATCCGTTTTTGGCGAATACATTGTATAGGTATTCTTATTACTCTTTTTGCAGTTCTGGTGTACTGCAGTGTGTTGTGGCCCTTTTGAATAGTGTCTTGATGCAACTTCTTTTGTGTGTGTTGGGGTGATTGATTTCATAGTTTAGGACTTGGTCTGTGTGTGTGGCTTTCCTGTATACCTTTGTGGTGAATTCTCCATTCCTAGACGTGATGGTACAGAGAACATTGGGTCTGTCACAGGTGGCGGCGAGATGGTGGAGGAACAGAGAACATTACAGCACAGTACAGGCACTTCGGCCGTCAATGTTGCGCTGACCTGTGAAAATAATCTGATGCCCATCTAACCTACACCATTCCATTATTATCCATATGTATGTCCAATGCCCATAATGTCAGAAAATCTACTATTGTTGCAGGTAGGCCAGTCCATGTCCCTACTACATTGATTTAAGAAACTACCCCAATATCTGTCCTAAATCTATCATCCCTCAATTTAAAGCTATATCCCCCCCTGTGATAGCCATCACCATCCGAGGAAAAAGGCTCTCACAGTCTACCCCATCTAACCCTTCGATTATCTTATATGTCTCAATTAAGTCACCTCGCAATCTTCTCTCCAATGAAAACAGCCTCAGTTCCCTCAGCCTTTCCTCGTGAGACCTTCCTTCCATACGAGACAACATTCTAGTAAATCTCCTCTGAACCCTTTCCAAAGTTTCCACATCCTTCCTATAATGCGGTGACCAGAACTGCATGTAATATTCCAGGTATGGCCTTGCCAGTCTCTTGTACAGCTGAAGCATGACCTCGTGGCTCTAAAACTCAATCCCCATACCCAATAAACACCAACACACCACATGCCTCCTTAACCCTATCAACTTGGGTGGCAACTTTTAGGGATTTATGCACCTGGACACCGAGATCTCTCTGTTCAGCTACACTGTCAAGAATTTTACCATTAGCCCACTATTCCACATTCCTATTACTACTTCTGAAGTGAGTCACCTCACACTTGTCCGCATTAACTCCATTTGCCAATTCTCAGCCCAGCTCTGCATCTTATCTACATCCCTCTGTAATCCACATGCTTCAGCACTATCCACAACTCTGCCTACCTTTAGTGTCATCCTCAAATTTAATAACCCATTCTTCTATGCCCACATCCAGATCATTTATCAAAATGATAAATAGCAGTGGCCCCAAAACATCCCTGTGGCAGACCACTGGTACCTGAGCTCCAGGATGAACATTTCCCATCAACCACCACCCTCTGTCTTCTAGCTCGCCAATTTCTGATCCAAACCACTAAATCACCTTCAATCCAAAAACTTTGCATTTTGTGCAATAGTCTACCGTATGGAACCTTATCAAACGCCTTACTGAAATCCATATACACCATAGCAACCACTTTATCTTCATCCACCTGTTTTGTCACCTCGAAGAACTCAATTAGGTTAGTGAGGCACAACCTACCCTTCACAAGACCGTGTTGGCTATCCCTAATCAAATTATTCCTTTCCAGATGATTATAAATCCTACCTCTTATAACCTTTTCCAACACCTTACCCACAACCGAAGTAAGGCTCACTGGTCTATAATTACCAGGGTTGTCTCTACTGCCGCTCAGCAATCTCCTCCCCGGTATGTCAAAGAATCCAAGGATAAATCCCATCTGGCCCAGGGATCTTATCTATTTTCAGATCTCCCAAAATTGCTAAAACCTCCTCTTTGTCAACCTCAATCCCATCTAATCATGTAGCCTGTATCTCCATATTCTCACTAACATTGCCCCTTTCCAATGTGAAAATTGATGAAAAGTATTTATTCAGCGTTTCCCCCATATCCTCAGATTCCACACACAACTTTCCACTAGTATCTATGATTGGCCCTAATCTTACTCTAGTCATTCTTTTAGTCCTGATATACATCTAGAAGGCTTAGCGTTTTCCTTGATCCTATCCACCAATAACTTCTCATGTCATCTCCTGGATCTTCTTAGCCCTATCTTTGCATCTTTTCTGGCTAACTTACAACTCTCAAGCCCCCTAAGTCTTCATGCCTCATCCTCACATAAGCCTCTGTCTTCCTCTTAACAAGTGCCTCAACTTCTTTAGTAAACCACGGCTCCCTCTCTCGACAACTACCTCCCTGTCTGATAGGTATATACTTACCAAGGACCTGCAGTAGCTGTTCCTTGAATAAGTGTGTCCATCCCCTGCAGTTTCCTTCCCCATCCTATGCATCCTAAAACTTGCCTAATCACATCATAATTGCCTTTCCCTCAGTTATACCTCTTTCCCTGCTGTATATACCTCTCCCTGCCCATTGCTATTGTAAACATAACCGAATTGTGGTCACTCTCGCCAAAGTGCTCACCTACCTCCAAATGTAACACCTGGCCGGGCTCATTACCCAGTACCAAATCCAATGTGACCTCGCCCATTGTTGGCCTGGCTACATACTGTGTCAGAAACCCCTGCTGCACACATTGAACAAAAACTGACCCATCCAAACTACTTGAACTATAGTTTTCCCAGTCAATATTGTGGAAGGTAAAGTCCCCCATAACAATTACCCTGTTACTCCCGCTCCTATCCAGAATCATCTTTGCTATCCCTTTCCTCTACATTCCTGGAACTTTTCGGAACCAATAGAAAACTCCCAACAGGGTGACCTCTCCCTTCTTGTTTGTAACCTCAGCCCAAACTACCTCAATGGATGAGTCCTCAAACATTCTCTCAGCTGCTGTAATAATACCCTTGATTAATAATGCCACATCCCCACCTCTTTTACCATCTTCTCTGTTCTTACTGAAACATCTAAATCCCGGAACCTGCAACAACCATTCCTGTCCCTGCTCTATCCATGTCTCCGAA
The DNA here is from genome assembly GCF_004010195.1 of Chiloscyllium plagiosum. Lineage (NCBI taxonomy): Eukaryota > Metazoa > Chordata > Chondrichthyes > Orectolobiformes > Hemiscylliidae > Chiloscyllium > Chiloscyllium plagiosum. The sequence continues at coordinate 119,075,241 of NC_057715.1, read as the reverse complement.
ATGGCCACAACATCGAAGTCCCAGGTACCAACCCATGCTGCAAGTTCACCCACCTTATTCCGGATGCTCCTAGCATTGAAGTAGACACATTTCAACCCAACATCCAGATTGCCGGTGCCCTCTTGCAACCTTGTAAACCTAACCCTGACCTCACTACCCTCAACCTCCTGGACACTGGAACTACAATTCAGGGTCCCATCGCCCTGCTGCATTAATTTAACAACCCCCCGCCCCACCTCGGAAGAGCAATAGCAAATACTCCCCCCGGATATTGGTCCCCCTCTGGTTCAGGTGTAGACCGTGCTGCTTGTAGAGGTCTCACCTTCCCCAGAAAGAGCTCCAATTACGCAAGAATCCAAAACCCTCCCTCCTGCACCATCTCTGCAGCCACTTGTTCAGCTCCACGCTCTCCCTGTTCCTCGCTTCACTAGCATGTGGCACGGGCAACAAACCAGAGATAACAACACTGTTTGTCCTAGCTCTAAGCTTCCACCCTAGCTCTCTGAATTTCTGCCTTAAATCCCCATCTCTCTTCCTACCTATCTCATTGGTGCCTATGTGGGCCACGACTTGGGGCTGCTCCCCCTCCCCCTTAAGGATCCCAAAAACATAACCAGAGACATCACGAACCCTGGCACCTGGGAGGTAACACGCCAACCATGAGTCTCTCTTGTTCCCTCAGAACCTCCTGTCTGTCCTCCTAACTATGGAGTCCCCATTGACTAATGCTCTGCTCCTCTTACCCCCTTCCCTTCTGAGCAACAGGGACTGACTCTGTGCCAGAGACCTGTTCCCCATGTCTTACCCCTGGTAAGTCGTCCCCCCAACAGTATCCAAAACGGTATACTTGTTTAGGGGAATGGCCACAGGGGATCCCTGCACTGCCTGCCGGTTCCCTTTCCATCCCCTGACTGTAACCCATCTACCTTCTTCACGTGGCTGTGGAGTAACTACCTCCCTGTTACCCCCCCTGTCTTCCGAATGATCCAAAGTTCATCCAGCTCCAGTTCTCTAACACGGTTCTCGAGGAGCTGGAGTTGGGTGCGCTTGCCACAAATGAAGTCAGCAGGGACATGAGAGGTGAGTTGAAACTTTATTGCTGGAACAGCACAGCAGGTCAGGCAGCATCCAGGGAACAGGAGA
>NC_057715.1:119060938-119073526 GCF_004010195.1 Chiloscyllium plagiosum | reverse complement strand
GGTGATAGGTCGGAGTTGGATGGAGGCGGAGAGGTCAAGAAGAAGACTGCAGGTCAGGAAGGCGGTGCCGGGCTGGAGGGATTCGGCTGAGACAAGGTGGGGGGAGGGGGGATGAAGAAACTGGTGACGTCCAAGTTCATCCCCTGCGGTTGGAGTGTTCCCAGTCGGAAGATAAGACGCTCCTCCTCCGACCGTCGGGTTGTTGTGGTTTGGCGGTGGATGAGTCCAATGACCTGCATATCCTCGGTGGAGTGGGAGGGGGAGTTGAAATGCTGTGCCACAGGTTGGTTGGGTTGGTTCGTCCGGGTGGCCCAGGGGTGCTCTCTGAATCGCTCCGCAAGTAGGCGGCCTGTCTCCCCAATATAGAGGAGGCCACACCGGCTGCAGCGGATGCAGTAGATGATGTGGGTGGAGGTGCAGGTGAATCTGTGGCGGATATGGAAGTTTCCTTTGGGGCCTTGGAGAGAAGTGAGGGGGGAGGTGTGGGCGCAAGTGTTGCACCTCCTGCGGTTGCAAGGGAAGGTGCCGGGAGTGGTGGTTGGGTCGGTGGGGGGTGTGGATCTGACAAGGGAGTCGCGGAGGGAGTGGTCTCTACGGAAAGCTGATAGGGGAGGGGAGGGAAATATATCCTTGGTGCTGGGGTCTGTTTGGAGGTGGCGGAAGTGACGGCGGATGATGCGCTGTACATGGAGATTGGTGGGGTGGTAGGTGAGGACCAGTGGGGTTCTGTCCTGGTGGCGGTTGGAGGGGCGGGGCTCAAGGGCGGAGGAGCGGGAAGTGGAGGAGATGCGGTGGAGGGCACCGTCGACCATGTCGGGGGGGATACCTCCCACATACTGCAGGAGGAACATTCAACTGCCCTAACCTCCATTCCCACTGTTCTAAATTCCCAAATAGACCGCTGAAAAAATGAAACACAAAAGAAAACACTTAACACCTTACCAACCGACGCACAGAACTTTCTTTTTGGTTAGAGGAGGAGGATGAGTGGGAGACACTACCAGAGTAGTGTTTTGGGTAAAGCAACTGCCCAAATATGTGACCCAGTGACCTCTGCAATAGCCTCCTGCTCGACGCTCTCACACCTGGTATAGTCCTGGGGAGTATTGCTGAACAAAGAGACCTTGGAGTGCAGGTTCATAGCTCCTTGAAAGTGGAATCTCAGGTAGATAGGTTAGTGAAGAAGGCGTTTGGTATGCTTTCCTTTATTGGTCAGAGTATTGAGTACAGGAGTTTGGAGGTCATGTTGCGGCAGTACAGGACATTGGTTAGGCCACTGTTGGAATATTGCGTGCAATTCTGGTCTTCCTATTGCAAAGATGTTGTGAAACTTGAAAAGGTTCAGAAAAGATTTACAAGGATGTTTACAAAATTATGAGGGGCATAGATAGGGTAAATAGGCAAAATCTTTTCCCTGGGGTCAGGGTGTCCAGAACTAGAGGGCATAGGTTTAGGGTGAGAGGGGAAAGATATAAAAGAGACCTAAGGGGCAACTTTTTCACACAGAGGGTGGCGTGTGTATGGAATGAGCTGCCAGAGGAAATGGTAGAGGCTGGTACAATTGCAACATTTAAGAGGCATTGAATGGGTATATGAATAGGAAGGGTTTGGAGGGATATGGGCCGGGTGCTGGCAGGTGGGATTAGATTGGGTTGGGATATCTGGTCAGTATGGACGGGTTGGACCGAAGGGTCTGTTTCCATGCTGTACATCTCTATGACTTCCTGCTGCTGGAACAACAAAGATGGCAGTGCGGGTGTCACTGGTGAGCTGGCTCAGGATTGGTGGTGGAAGCTGTGGACTGAAACAGATATTCCATTTTATCTTTGCTCTCTTCATTCTTAAACTGTTCAAAATAGTGCCAGATTGTGACGACAATTGAAGTTTTTCACTATATTTTGGAGTCTTACTCACTGTAAAATACAAGTGACAATAAATAAATCATCATCATGTGCTGTAGATCCAACCAGGGATCTACACTGTTTTGGGTTTGATTCCTTAAATTGTCAGAATAAAAGACCTCTAAGGAAACAGTGGATCATAACATGGTAAAATATAGCGTTCAGTTTGAGAGGGAACAGCTTGGGTTAGAAGCACTGTGCTGAACTTAAAAAGAGTAATTACAAAGCAATGAGGGTAGAGCTGGTTGGAATAGACTGACAAAGGAGTTTAGCAGCAAAGACAGTTGAGGCAAAACAGCTAATGTTAAGGAACTTGTTCATAGGTCAGAGCAAAAATACATCCCAGTGAGGAAGGAGGATTCTGGGAAGGAGATAAAGCAACCATGGTTAACCAGGGAAGTTATAAAGATAGCATCAAATGGAAAGAAAAAAATGTACATGTGGCCAAGATGAGTGGTACACCAGAGGATTCAGAAAGTTTTACAAATCGACAAAAGACAACCCAAAAAAAATGAAGAGGGAGATGCGTTTTGCAGAAGAAACATGAGAGACAATATAGGCTCAATGGTACAACACTGAGGAGAGTACAGGAGCTGAGGAATCTCAGGATTCACATGCACATTTCTCTGAAGGTGGCCAGCCAAGTTGAAACAATTGTTAAGAAGACACATAGGATCATTGAGTTTATAAATGGAGACAGAGAGTAGAAAAGCAAGGAAATGATGCTACACCTCTACAAATCATTGGTCAGACCACATTTGGAGTATTGTGTTCAGTTCTAGGCACCTTATTTAAGGAAGAATGTTAAACCCCTGGGGAGAATTCAAAGGAGATTTTCTAGGAAATAATAGCAAAGAACACTTTTAAATACATGGAAAGATTAGAGAAATTGGACTTGTTCTTCATGGTGCTGAGACGATTAAGAGGTCATAAGGTCATACAGCACAGTAACAGACCCTTTGGTCCAAATAGCCCATGCTGACCATTTGTCTGTGTTTGGTCCATATCCCTCTAAACCTTTCCTATCTATGTATCTATCCAAATAATTTTTAAATGTTGTGTAACCATACCAGCCTCTACCATTTCCTCTGGCAGCTCATTCCATACACACCACCCTCTGTGAAAAAGGTTGCCAGCTATTTTGAGATCCACCAGATCAAATCACTAATTTGTTAAAAAACAAATCTTGGTCCTCTCGACAGAACTCGGAGACACATCAATAAAAAGTAGAAATGAAATCAAAAAACACCTTCGCTGCCCTAAAGCAGGTATGGTCTGCAAGGAAAATAGAAGAATAATTCACCCCAGTGAACAGGGGAACAACACAGAATTTTCAATTCTTGTCTGATAACAGCGAGAGCACAGCCGATATGGCACTGTTCTTCAAGAAAGGAGCAACAGGTAAACCAGCAATTACAGACCCAGTCAGTCTAACCTCAGAGATAGGAAAACTATTAGAAACAATTCCGAGGGACAGAATTAATCTACATTTGGAGAGGAAGGGATTAATCAAGGACAGCCAACACAGCTTCATTCAGGGGTGGCATATCTGATCAACTGGATTGAATTTTTTGAAGAGGTGACCAGGTGTCCTGATGAGGGCAATGCATTCAACAAAGTCTACTTGGACTTCAGCAAGGCTTTTGGTAAGGTTCAGCAGGGGAGACTGATAGCAAAGGTTAGAGCTGATGGGATCGAAAGAAATTTTGCTAATTGCTTCCAGAAATTGTTGAGCAACAGAAAGCAGAGGGTGATGGTCGAGAGATAGTTTACAGACTGTAATTGTGTGTCTAGTGAGGTCCCACAGTGGTCAGTTGTGGGGCCATTGCTGTTTATGGATTATACAAAATGATTTAGATTTGAATGTAAGAGGGTTGATCAGTAAGTTCACGGATGACACAAAGATTGGTGAGGAGGATATCCTTAGATTACCTGAGGATATAGATGGGCTGGTCAGATGAGCTGATCAGTGGCAAATGAAATTCAAACCAGACAAATATGAATTAGAATGAAGTTTATTGTCACACACTCACATGAGTGCAGTGAAAAGTTTACAAAGTCGTCACTTAGGGCACAGCTTCGGCATAAAGTACCTCGGTACAAAACCTTAGGAAATTAGAAAAATTAAGAAACAAAAAGTTCAATATTACTGTCTTTCAAGCAGATCACATGGGGCCTCACCTCCTGACCACAAGGTGGTGCACTTGGGCAGGACAAACAAGGCAAAGGATTATATGATGAACAGTAAGATCCGGAGAAGCACTGAGAGGCCCACGACCTCATATTATACACTGCATCATGCTCTGCCACTTCCAAACGGACTGCACCGCCAAAGATATATTTCCCTCCCCACCCCCATCAGCATTCCAGAAAGACCATTCCCTCCGCAACTCCCTCGTCAGGTCCACACCCTCCACCAGCCCAGACCCCACTCCCAGCACCTTCCCCTGCCACTGCTGGAAGTGCAAAACCTGCGCCCACACCACTCCCCTCACCTCTGTCCAAGACTCCAAGGGATCCTTCCACATCCATCAGAAATTTACCTGTACCTCTACCAGTGTCATCTACTGTATCCGTTGCACTCGGTGTGGTCTCCTCTATATCGGGGAGACAGGACGCCTTCTTGTGGATCGTTTCAGAGAACATCTCTGGGCCAACCGCACCCACCAACCCCACCATCCCGTGGCTGAACACTTCGACTCCCCCTCCCACTCCGTCAAGGGCATGCAGGTCCTGGGCCTCCTGCATCGCCAAACCACCATTACCACCCGACGCCTGGAGGAGGAGTGCCTCATATTCCACCTAGGGACCCTGTAACCACACGGGATAAATGTGGATTTCACCAGCTTCCTCATTTCCCACCTATCACCTTCTCCCTCACCTTCATCCACCTATCACTTTCCCAGCTACCTCCCCCCAACCCCACTCCCCTCCCATTTATCTCTCAGCCCCGGCCCACAAGCCTCATTCCTGATGAAGGGCTCCTGGCCGAAACATCAATTCTCCTGCTCCTCGGAACTGCCTGACCTGGTGTGCTTTTCCAGCACCACACACTCTTCTCTGATCTCCAGCATCTGCCGTCTTCACTTTCTCCTTTTTTCTTACAGTTATATAAGACTTTGATTTGGCCACATTTGGAATACTGCGTCCAGTTCTGGTCACCACATTACCAAAAGAATGTGAATGCTTTGGAGAGGGTGCAGTGGAGGTTCACCAGGATGTTGCCAGGTATAGAGACTGCTAGCTATGAGGAGAGGTTGAGTAGATTGGGATTATTTCCATTGGAAAGAAGGAGGTTGAGGGGGGAACCTGATTGAGGTCTACAAAATCATGAGAGTTTAAGACAGGGTGGATAGCAAGAAGCATTTTCCCAGAGTGGGGACTCAATTACTCAGGGTCATGAGTTCAAAGTGAGAGAGGAAACATTTAGGGGAAATATACATGTAAAGTTCTTCACACAGAGAGTGGTGGGTGCCTGGAATGAATTGCCAGCAGAGGTGGTAAGGGTGGGGAACATCAGTTAAGATGTATCTAGACAGATACATGAATGGGCAGGGAGCAGAGGGATACAGATCCTTAGAAAATAGAAGGCAGGTTGAGATAGATGATCTGGATCGGCACAGACTTGGAGGGCCGAAGGGCCTGTTCCTGTGCTGTAATGTTCTTTGTTCTTGACTCAAGAACAAGGATCACTGTCTATAAGACTGAACTAAGTTTTGTAAACATTCCAGAAATTAACCCACATGATGACTCAAACTTCTCCAACATTGCTCATGATAAAGCATCAGTTGTACACAGTATCTGGTTTGCTGAAACCATCCCTGGCAAAAGACATTATTGACAAGAAACAACAGAATCAGGTTTTCCAATAAGAGAACAGCGTCAAATGCTACATTTACCAGAAAGGTCAAGAAGTGAAGGCAAGGAATTACACACTGGTGAGAGATGAGGACCAGCCATCAGAGTAGCACACACTGAGCATAATACCATCCAGACAAGAGACAATGGAGAGATATGCAGATCAACTCTTGGCAACCAAAGAGAATGTGCCAGGGATGATGTCAATTTATGATCTGCAAATAATATTTAAAAAAGATGTACTTGAGGACAGAACAATAACTGAACCATTTGAGATGGATGGTACCTTAGTGGAGAATACCACAACATTGTACAAATCCCTGAATGCACAGTCACCTCAGGAAAATAAACGACAGATGATGTTCCTACTATACCTAGATCACGATAGATTAAAGTCAACCAGATAAAGAAACAGACACCTGAGGGTGTGCCAAAAGCCGCCGAGGAATTGGCATCCTCCAGAACATCTCACCTACTGACATATTTTTTTTTCTTTCCTCTTCTGAGAAAGTTCTAAATCCCCTGTTTATATATTTTTTTACTTCTGCCTAACAGCAGGAGTGCTTATTTCTTCCCCAGCACCCATGTTGTGTGTGTGCTGGTGTAGGACGCAGTGAAGAACAACGAGTGCAGAAATCTTTATTTATATTCCACCACCAGGAAGAAAGGAAGCACCCGGGTGACCAGTGACAAGCAGTGCCCTTCACAACAAGAGCAATGCTGAGTGATCAAAAAAGTGAAAGGGAGGGCAGGGATTAAATCAAAATAGAATCGAAGAGAGAAATAAGATTAGGAGCATGTGGCTGAAGTGTAAACACACACACAAATGAAGGTCATTAAGGAAAGCGAAAAGGGAATGCTGATGCCCATTTGAAATTCCACAATCTGCCATGGTGGAAGTTGAACCATGCCCCCACTCATTGGCCAAGAGCTCTGGAATGCTCATCCAGTCACATTATCATAAGACCATAAGACATAGGAGCGGAAGTAAGGCCATTCAGCCCATCGAGTCCACTCCGCCATTCAATCAGGGCTGATGGGCATTTCAACTCCACCTACCCGCATTTTCCCCGTAGCCCTTAATTCCTTGTGACATCAAGAATTTATCAATTTCTGCCTTGAAGACATTTAGTCTCCTCGCCTAACGGAAACAATTTCCTAGCATCCACCCTTTCCAAGCCATGTATTATCTTGTAAGTTTCTATTAGATCTCCCCTTAATCTTCTAAACTCTGAATACAATCCCAGGATCCTCAGCCATTCCTCATATGTTAGACCTACCATTCCAGGGATCATCCGTGTGAATCTCCGCTGAACACACTCCAGTGCCAGTATGTCCTTCCTGAGGTGTGGGGACCAAAACTGGACACAGTACTCCAAATGGGGCCTAACCAGAGCTTTATAAAGTCTCAGTAGCACAACAGTGCTTTTATATTCCAACCCCCTTGAGATAATTGACAACATTGCATTCGCTTTCTTAATCACGGACTCAACCTGCATGTTTACCTTTAGAGAATCCTCAACTAGCACTCCCAGATCCCTCTGTACTTTGGCTTTACGAATTTTCTCACCGTTTAGAAAGTAGTCCATGCCTGTATTCTTTTTCCCAAAGTGCAAGACCTCGCATTTGCTCACATTGAATTCCATCAACCATTTCCTGGACCACTCCTCCAAACTGTCTAGATCCTTCTGCAGCCTCCCCACTTCCTCAGTACTACCTGCCTGTCCACCTAACTTTGTATCATCAGCAAACTTCGCTAGAATGCCCCCAGTCCCTTCATCCAGATCATTAATATATAATGTGAACAGCTGCGGCCCCAACACTGAACCCTGCGGGACACCGCTTGTCACCGGCTGCCATTCCGAAAAAGAACCTTTTATCCCAACTCTCTGCCTTCTGTCAGACAGCCAATCCTCAATCCATACCAGTAGCTCACCTCGAACACCATGGGTCCTCACCTTACTCCACAGCCTCTCATGTGGCACCTTATCACTAGCTCAGTGCCTTCTCGTATATAAAAGCTGTGTTTTTTCTGGGTCTGACTTTTACTAAAAAAGTGAACTTTGAAAGGGATTTTCCAGCTGAATTTCCATTTTGCCCAGAAGTTCTCACTCAGGCCCTGTCTCACTCGGGTGACGACTCCCTCACACTGATACTGTGCTTCTTCCTCAGATGCCAATACTCTCCTTAAAGATCAATTTGGACAACTTCACCATGACAGATGACATGCTAACAGGCCTCTCTTCTTGAATGGAGGAGTTATATTTGTGACTTTCCAATCTGATGGAACTCTTCCTGAATTGAGAACACTTTGGAAAATTAACACCAGCTCATCAGCTAGTTTATTAGCAATTCTTTTCAAACCCTAGGATGAAGTTCATCAGGAGTTGGAGGCAGATCAACCTGCAGATCCAACGTCCTCAGTACAGTTGCAAAACTGGACTCAATGGGTATCAGGGGGCCCTCTCTTCAGTGTTGGAGTCATACCTGACAAATAGGAAAATGGTTGTGGTTGTTGGAGGTCAGTCATCTCAGGTCCAGGACATCTCTGCAGGAGTTCCTCAGGTTAACGTCCTCTGCCCAACCATCTTCAGCTGCTTCATCAATGACCTTCCTTCCAACATAAGGTCAGAAATGGGGATGTTCACTGAAGATTGCACAATGCTTAGCACCATACACCACTCCTCAGATACTGAAGCAGTCAATGTTCAAATGCAACAAGATCTGGACATTATCCAGGCTTGGGCTGACAAGTGGCAAGTAACGTTTTTACCAAACAAATGCCAGGCTATGACCATCACCAATAAGGGACAATTTGACTACCGCCCCTTGACTTTCAATGGGGTTAACAACAATCCCCCACTATCACCAGTCTGCAGGTTACCATTGACCAGAAATACAATTGGTCTCTCCCTGTAAACACAATGGCTGCAAGAGCAGGTCAGAGACTAATAATGCTGCAGTGAGGAACTCACCTCCTGACACCCCAAAGCCTGTTCATCATCTAAGGCACAAGTCAGGAGTGTGATGGAATACTCCCCACTTGCCTGGATGGGGGCAGCTCCAACAACACTCAAGCACCACCGAAGACAAAGCAGTCACTTGATTGGCATCATGTCCACAAACATCCAGTCCCTCCACTGATGCTCAGTAGCAGCAGTGTGTACCATCTTCATGATGCACTGCAGAAATTTGCCAAAGATTCTTAGTCATGGCACCTTCCAAACCCATGACCACTTCCATCCAGAAGGACAAGGGCAGCAGATACATGGGAACACTACCACTTCCTCTGGAAGCCACCCACCATCCTGACTTGGAAATATATTGCCATTCTGTTACTGTTGCTGGGTCAAACTCCTGGATTCCCTCTCTAAAGGCATTGTGGATCTACCTACAGCACATGGACTGCAGCAGTTCAAGAAGGCAGCTCACCCCCACCTTCTCAAGGGGGCAACTAGGGATCGGCTCAGACAATGACACCCACATCCCACAAATGAATAAAAAAAGGAAGTAACATATTGTTCATTTCATCCACCATTTTCTTATGATCTACTAATAATATCTCATTCTCATGTCTACCAACATTCTCTTTACTTACTGTTTTCATGGTAAAATGCTTGTAGAAAATCTTACAAACAGATTTTTACATTCCTAACTTCCTCTCATTGATTCCTTCCTCCTTTAGTGTTTATCTGCCATACTTTATATTCTGATCATTTATCTGATCTGTCGCTCATCTTCACACTGTGATTTACTTATGCCCTATTTTGCCCTAAGTCCTCTAATTACCACAGAGAATTTATCCTGTTATAGTAGGAATAAGAAGATAGAGCCGCTGAGGAGCTGGTGCAAAGGTGAAGGATTCACATTTTTGGATCATTGGGATCTCTCCTGGGGTAGAAATGACCTGTAGAAGAAGGATGAGTTCCACCTGGATTGGAAGGTGACTCACACACTGACAGGGAGATTTGATCGTGCTACTTGGGAGGCTTTAAACAAGAAAATTGGGGATGGGGGAGAACCGAAGAGATAGGAAGAAAAGAGAAAACTCTGAGGCTGATGAATAGATAAAGGAAACGAGTTAAATAGACAAAGCAGACAAGAGGCATGGCACGGTGGCACAGTGGTTAGCACTGTTGCCTCACAGCGCCAGAGACCTGGGTTCAATACCCGCCTCAGGCGACTGACTGTGTGGAGTTTGCACATTCTCCCTGTGTCTGCGTGGGTTTCCTCCGGGTGCTCTGGTTTCCTCCCACAGTCCAAAGATGTGCAGGTCAGGTGAATTGGCCATGCTAAATTGCCCGTAGTGTTAGGTAAGGGGTAAATGTAGGGGTATGGGTGGGTTGCGCTTTGGCGGGTCGGTGTGGATTTGTTGGGCCGAAGGGCCTGTTTCCACACTGTAATGTAATCTAATGTAATCTAATCTAAAAAAAAGAGGCCTGACAGGTAAGGCAGATGAACTCAGGACATGGTTAGAAACATAAGACTGGGATATCATAGCAATTACAGAGACGTGGCTCAGGGATGGACAGGACTGGCAGCTTAATGTTCCAGGGTTTAGATACTATAGGAAAGGGGGAGCAGGACAGGATGGAGGGAGTGATGTAGTTGGGTCGGGACACTGATACCGCTGTACTTCGGGATGATATTCCTGGGAGATTGTCCAATTAATTTATATGGGTGGAACTGAGAAATAAGAAAATTATAACCACCTTGTTGGGCTTGTCTTACAGGCCCACATAGTCAATGGGAAATTGAGAAGCAAATATGTAAAAAGATCTCAGATATCAGTAGAAAAGTAGGATTGCACTGGTAGAGGATTTTAATTTTCCAAACATTAAGGGGGACTGTCAAAATGTTAAGGGCTTGGATGGGAGCAATTTGTTAAGTGTGTACAAGAGAACTTTCTTATTCAATAAAAACCGAAATAACTGCAGATGTTGTAAATCAGAAACAAAAACAGAAATTGCTAGAAAAGCTCAGCAGATTTGGCAGCATCTGTGGAGAGAAATCAAAGTTAGTTTTTCAGTTGAGTAACCCTTCCTCAGAATGTTTGCTCTGATCTCTCTCCACAGATGCTGCCAGACCTGCTGAGCTTCTCCAGCAATTTCTGTTTTTGTTTTTTATTCATTATGTGAATATACCCAGTAGAGAAGGAGCAATATTTAACCTTCTGTTGGGAAAATGCAGAGTAAGTGACCAAGGTTCAGTGACAGAGCACTTTGGGGCCAGTGATCATAATTCCATTAGTTTTAAAATAGTTATGGAAAAGGATAGAACTGAATAAAATGTTAAATAAAATGCTGGATGACGAGAGAAATTGACGCTCTGATCAAGAAAAGAAGGAAGCGTATCAGGGAGAGACAGCAGATCCTGAAGAGTATACAGGCAGTAGGAGGGAAGTCAGGAGGGCTAAAAGGAGATATGAGATAGCTTTGGATAATAAAGTTAAACAGAACCCAAAGCAATTCTATAAGCATGTTAAGGGCAAAAGAATAACTAGGAAGAGAATGGCGCCCCTTAAAGATCAACGTGGCCATCTATGTGTGGAACCACAAGAGATGGATGACATACTAAATTAATATTTTGTGTAAGTATTTACTGTGGAGAAGGATATGGAAGCTTAGTGAACTTGAGGAAATAAATAGTGATGCCTTGAAAAGAGGAGATGTAGGAGTCTTAAAATACATAAAGGTAGACAAATTCCCAGGATCTGATCAGAAGTTTCCCAGAACTCTGTGGGAAGCCATGGATGTGATTGCTGGGCCCCTTGCTGAGATATTTGTATCATCGATAGTCACAGGTTAAGTGCCGGAAAACTGGAGGTTGGCTAACATGGTGCCACTGTTTAAGAAAGGTGGCAAGGAAAAGCCAGGAAACTATAGGCCAATGAGTCTGACATCAGTGGTGGATAAGTTGTTGGAGGGAATCCTGAGGGACAGGATTGACATGTATTTGGAAAAGCAAGGACTGATTAGCGGTAGTCAACATGGCTTTCTGCGTGGGAAATTGTGTCTCACAAACTTGATTAAGTTTTTTTGAAGAAGTGGCAAGGCAACTTGAGGGCTGAGCGGTGTACAGACTCCAGGAAAGCAATTAACAAGGTTCAGCGTGGTAGGCCGATTAGCAAAATTAGATCACTTAGAATCAAGGGAAGCTAGCCAATTAGATGCAAAGTTGGCTTGAAGGTAGGAGACAGAGGGTGGTGGTTGAGTGTTGTTTTTGCACTGGAGACATGAGACTAGCGGTTGCCACAAAGATCAGTTCTACGTCCACTGCTTTTTATCATTTATATAAATGATTTGGATGTGAATATAGGAGGTTAGTAAGAATATATATGGTTAGTAAGTTTGCAGATGACACCAAAATAGTTGGTGTGATGGAGAGTGAAGAAGATTCTCAAAGTACAACAGGATGCTGATCAGATGGGTCAAGAAGTGGCAGATGAAGTTTAGTTTATATAAATGTCAAGTATTACATTTTGGTAAGGCAAACCAGGGCAGGTTAATGGACCTAGGGTGTGTTGCCAAACAAAAGGATCTGGGGGTGCAGGTGGATAGTTCTTGAAAGTGGCATTGCAGGAGGACAAGAAGGCATTTGGTAAAAACAATGACTGCAGATGCTGGAAACGAGATTCTGGATTAGTGGTGCTGGAAGAGCACAGCAGTTCAGGCAGCATCCGAGGAGCAGCGAAAACGACGTTTCGGGCAAAAGCCCTTCACCAGGAATAAAGGCAGAGAGCCTGAAGCGTGGAGAGATAAGCTAGAGGAGGGTGGGGGTGGGGAGAAAGTAGCATAGAGTACAATAGGTGAGTAGGGGAGGGGATGAA
>NC_057715.1:119047605-119056551 GCF_004010195.1 Chiloscyllium plagiosum | reverse complement strand
CCTCTCTCTCTGTTTTGGGGTTTCTCTCTCTCTCCCTCCCCCCTCTCTCTGCTTTGGGGTTTCCTGTGTGTGTGTCTCTCTCTCTCTGCAAATCTGCTCAAATACAACATTATAACTTTTGTATAAACAAAAACACTGAGCAACATGGAAAGAATACTGGCCTTAACACTAACTTTTATGAAGGTTTGTAGCTCAGGTTGAGGTTTAGGGTGTAGGTTTGATATCCAGACGTTTCATTACCTGGCTAGGTAACATCATCAGTGGAGACCTCGAAGTGAAGCTGTTGTCTCCTGCTTTCTATTTATATGTTTGTCCTGGATGGGGTTCCAGGGGTTTGTGGTGATGTCATTTCCTGTTCGTTTTCTGAGGGGTTGATAGATGGCATCTAGATCTATGTGCTTGTTTATGGCATTGTGGTTGGAGTGCCAGGCCTCTAGGAGTTCTCTGGCATGTCTTTGCTTCGCCTGTCCCAGGATAGTTTCAGAAATGACAGCCAGACTACTGAGATCCCTTGGAATCCTAGTAGCACACAAACCCACCAACACTCTCCAACAAAAACTAACAAACTTAAAAGACCCAGTACAACCCATGGACAAAACCAACGTCATCTACAAAATTCCATGCAAGGACTGCCACAAACACTACATAGGACAAACAGGAAGAAAGTTAGCCACCAGGATACATGAACTCCAGCTAGCCTCAAAAAGACACGACCCTCTCTCCCTCATAGCTCTACACACGGATGAAAAAAACCACCATTTCGACTGGGACAACACATCTATCCTGGGACAGGCTAAGCAAAGACATGCCAGAGAATTCCTAGAGGCCTGGCACTCCAACAACAACACCATAAACAAGCACATAGATCTAGATGCCATCTATCAACCCCTCAGAAAACGAACAGGAAATGACATCACCACAAACCCCTGGAACCCCATCCAGGACAAACATATAAATAGAAAGCAGGAGACAACAGCTTCACTTCACTTTGAGGTCTCCACTGATGATGTTACCTAGCCAGGTAATGAAACATCTGGATATCAAACCTACAGCTCAGCGAGCAAACCTACACCCTAAACTAACTTTTATCCTTTTCCTTTTTTCTGTTGATCACGTTATCATTTTTTAAATAATTCAGTTTTATCATATCATTGTTTTTCTTTAAGCACCTGGCATTCTTTCTCCAGCCTTGTTTTCTTGTTTTCAAGATACAATGCTTTAAAATAAGAAAAACACATTTCTTTAGATCAGTTTAATTATATTGGAAACAGTTAAAAACTAGAAGTGATGACATTTGTTATTTGCGAAAAGATGCAACTGGTTCAATTTTATACATATTTTGTAAGATGAAAACTAGCTGGACATACAGATTGCTGACAGTTTATCTGTGGGTGAATTGTGCAATGGGTTTGGTTTAGGCATTTATGGGAACTAAAATCAGGAATTGAAGCGTGATGTGCAATTGTGGACATTAAATCATCTTGTGGTTTGTCATTATTCTCTCGGTGTGATGCAAGATTGTCCACTGAGCCTGTTGACTCAGTCTATATCTATACCCACAGCTTTCAATTCTATTACTCTGAAGCCCAGAACTCTCTTCTCAGTATGACTCTCCCAAGCTAGCTGTACCATCTTCATGTCTCACCCAGGTTAATTGAATTGAATTGAATTTATTGTCACGTGCGCCGAGGCACAGTGAAAAGCTTTGTCTTGCGAGCAATACAGGCAGGTCACAGAGTTAAGTAGCATCGATAGTAAATAATAGGTAAACAGTGACAAAAACAAAAACACAGGTACGGGCGAATGTTAGGAGTTTGTGAGTCCTTTCAGTTTTGTACCAACTGTAGGGTAGAAACTATTTTGAAACCAACTGATGCATGTGTTCAGCCTTCTGTACCTTCTCCCTGATGGTAGAAGTTGGAAAAAATCATTGCCAGGGTGGGATGGATCTTTGAGAATGCTGGTGGCCTTTCCTTGACAACGGGCCTGGTAGATGGATTCTATCGATGGGAGGTTGGCCTTTGTGATAGTCCGGGCCGAGTTCACCACTCTCTGTAACCATCTCCGATCTTGAATGGTGCAGTTGCCAAACCAGGTAGTGATACATCCAGACAGAATGCTCTTGATGGGGCACCTATAAAAGTTGGCAGGGGTATTCGCTGTCATGCCAAATTTCCTCAGCTGTCTGAGGAAGAAGAGATGTTGTTGGGCCTTTGTAACCAGTGCGTCCACACGGAGAGTCCAAGAAAGCTTGTTGTGGATGACCACTCCCAGGAGCTTGACACTCTCCACTCGTTCCACCTCTGTGCTGTTAATGTGTAGGGGGGGCATGAGTAACATCCTGCCGCAAGTCAATAATGAGTTCCTTGGTTTTTCCGGCATTGAGAGCTGGGTTGTTCTCAGTGCACCATTTTCCCAGGTCTTCCACCTCCCGTCTGTAGTCTGTTTCGTTGCCATCTGAGATTCGACCAACTATGGTGGTGCCATCAGCGAACCTGTAAATGGCATTAGTCTGGTATTTGGTGACGCAGTCATGGGTATACAGTGTGTACAATAGGGGGCTGAGTACGCACTTCTGGGGGGCTTCAGTGTTGAGTGTTAGTGACGATGAAATATTGTCCCCAATCTTCACTGATTGTGGTATGTGGGTCAGAAAACTGAGGATCCAGTTGCAGAGAGTGGGGCTTAGTCCGAGATCACTAGGTTTGGTAATCAGTCTCGAGGGGATAATAGTGATGAAGGCTGGACTATAGTCAATGAGTAGGATTCTTACATAACTGTTCTTGGTGTTAAGATGTTCTTGGGAGGACTGAAGGACAAGTGATATGGCATCTGACGTGGATCCATTGGTCTGATAGGCAAATTGGAGTGAGTCAAGAGTAGTGGGGAGGCTGGAGTTGATTAATGCCATGACCAGCCTTTAGCAGCATCACCCTCACCAGAGTGAAGAGCAGGGTTGAATCATTTGCAAATGTTGCTCAACACTGACAGAACAACCTTCATTGTTGCTGGATTAAAATCCTGATATTCCTCCTTACGGATATACCTTCAACATAGATACCGGAACATCCCACTTTTTCTGCTCTTGCTTGTGGCTCAGGAGTAGCTGGCTCCCCTTTGAGTTGTGAGGTTCTGGGTTCACATCCCACTCAGGAGCTTGAGTACAAAGACCTGTAGTTTAAATACATGGGAAATAATTTTCTCACTTTTGTAATTTATACCCTTACTTATCAACACAAGGATATGTATGCTTTACTACTTCCTTAAATAAAAGCAAAATACTGCAGATGCTGAAATTCTGTACCAAATGAGGAAAATGCTGGGGAAATGCAACAGGACTGGCAAATTTGGGGAGAGGGGAACAGAGTTAACAGAAAGGGGTAGAAAAATGGTGATTTTAAAAAATGTTTTCAGCATGTAGAGGAGGAGTAAAGGTTGTTAATTGTGGTGAAAGAGAAATGGAGATGTAGAATATTGTAAAATAAGGTGTGAAAGGATGAAAATGGGTCATTTTGGCTGAGAACAAGGTAAAGAGGACTAGCCAGTGAGGGTGTGGGTGGGAGTTGTGGTGAAAGGAATGGAAGACAAGTGGAGGACAAACCTCATGGGGTCAGCCTCTGAGATTGTGACACTCTGTATTGAGATGGAGGATTGGAAAGATGCCATGGCAGAGTGAGAAAATATTCTGAATGGTGGAGGAGTGGACTCGGGTGTCAGGGAGAAATGTTGGCAGTGGAGTGGAGGGGATTGTTTGCCTGTTGCTGGAGATGGTGAAAATAACGGAGAGTGATCGTTTGAACGTGGAGGTAGATGAAATGGAAAGTGAGGCCAAGGGGAACCCCATTTTCATTGTGGGAAGGAGGGGAAGGGTGAGGGCAGAATTAGCCAAGATGGGTCAGACATGACTGAGGATCCAACTTGCTTAATGTGTTCTGCCACCTTCAAAGATCCATGTGCGCGTATGCCTCGATTCCTCTGCTCTTGCACCCTGTGAGGATTAGGATAGAACTTTATTCTGTCTTTTCACTTTCCAATCAAATGACTGAACAGGCTATTCAACCACACCAAACCACAACAATGTCTCAGACAGACCATTTGTTATCACCAGCAAATACAATTGCAAACTCAGCCCTGTCACTGAAACATAGGAGCAGGAGTAGGCCATTCTGCCCTTCGAGCCTGCTTCCCCCATTCATTATGATCATAGCTGAGCATCCAGCTCAATAGCCTCTTCCTGTTTCCCCTTTTTATACTTTAAATATTATACTTTAATCCCTTTAGCCCCAAGTGCTATATTAAACTCCTTCTTGAAATCATACAGTATTTTGGCCTTACTTTTTTAAGGGGCAGTGAATTCAACAGCTTGGCACTCTCCGGATGAAGAAATTTCTCCTCATCTCAACCCTAAAAGATTGACTAATTACCCTTAAACCAGGACCTCTGATTTTGGACACCTCACCTTCAGGAACATTCTTCTTGCACCTATCCTGTCTAGTCCTGTTAGAATTTTGTAGATTTCTATGCAATGCCCCCTCATTCTTATGAATTCCAGTTCAGCATGGTGGCTCAGTGGTTAGCACTGCTGCCTCACAGAGCCAGGGACCCAGGTTGAATTCCCTCCTTGGGCGACTGTCTGTCTGTGTGGGTTTTCTCTGGGTGCTCCTGTTTCCTCCCACAGTCACAAAGATGTGCAGGTTAGGGTGAATTGACCGTGCTAAATTGCCCATAGTGTTCAGGATGTGAGGGTTAGGTGCATTAGTCAGGGCTAAATATAGGGTCGGGGGAATGGGTCTGTGTGGGTTACTGTTCAGAGGAGGTTGGTGTGGACTTGTTGGGCTGAGGCCTGTTTCCATACTGTAGGGATTCTATTCTATGATTTAACCCCTCCTTAAAGGTCCGTCATGGCTTTCCCAGGAATTAGTCTGGTGAAACTTTGGTATACTCCCTGCATTACAGAACATCCTTCCTCAGATAAAGAGGCCAGAACTGTACACAATATTCCAGGTGTGGTCTCACCAAGGCTCTGTATAATTACAACAAATCATCCCTGTGCCTGCCCTTGAATCCTCTCACTATGAAGGCCAACGAATCATTTGCCTTCATCACCAACTGCTGTACCTGCAATGCTTACCGTCAGTGACTGGTGTACAAGGGCACCCAGGTCTCATTGCATAGTCCCCTCTTCTCAAATTATAGTCATTCAGATAATAATTTGTCTCCCTGTTATTTGTTGCCAAAGTGAACAGCCTCCCGGTTATAAATATTATATTGCTAAGTATTTGCCCACTCACTCTACCTGTTTAAATCACATTTGGGATGTGAAGGTGCTGGTATTGGACTGGGGTGGAGAAAGGCAGAAGTCACATGACTCCAGGTTATAGTCCAACAGGTTTATTTGAAATCACAAGCTTTTAGAGCACTGCTCCTTCATCAGATGCTCCGAAAGCTTGTGATTTCAAATAAACCTGTGGGACTATAACTTGGTGTCGTGTACCTTCTGACTACGCCATCTCTGCACCTCCTCACCGCTCACCCTCTCACCCAGCTTTTTGTCAGCTGCAAATTTGCGGATATTACATTTAGTTTTCTCATCTAACTCATTAATGTATATTGTAAATAGCTAGGGTCTAAACACAGCTCTGTGATATCCCACTAATCACCGCCTTCCTATTTAGAAAAAGACCCATTTATTCCTACTGTTTGTTTCCTGTCTGCCAATCTATTCTCTATCCAGCTCAGTGCACTATTCCTGATCTCCTGTACTTTAATTTTAAACATTAATCTCTTAGGTGGAACTTTGTTGAAAATCTAAATAAACCACATCCACTGACTCTGCCACCCCCACCCTCCCATCAACTCTACTAGTTACATCCCTGAAGAATTCCAGTCGATTTCCAAAGTATGATTTCCCTTTTGTAAATCCATGTTGATTCTGTCCAATCCTTCCACTGTTTTCCAAGTGTTCTGCTAAGTGGTTGATAGTTCCTGTTTTCTCTGTATCTCCCTTTTTAAAGTGAGATTACATTAGCTCCTGCCCAATCTGTGTAGGAGTTTCTAGGAACTTGGACAACCACCACCAATCCTCACACTATTTCTCTGGTCACTTCCTTATCTACTCTTGGAAGTAGATTCTTCGACTCCGGGGATTTATCTGCCTTCAGTCCCATCAATCTCATCAATTTTCCCAACACCATTTTTGTCCTAATACTGATTTCCTTCAGTTCCTCCCTCTCACTAAACCCTGTGTTCCCCAACATTTCTAATATGTTGCTTGTGTCCTCCTTTGTGATCACAGAACCAAAGGATGTACTTAGTTGGTCAGCCATTTCTTTTGTTCCCATTATAAATTCCCCTCTTTCTGACTGCAAGAGACCTACATTTGTCTTCACCAATCTTTTTCTCTGTATATACCTACAAAAAACTTCACAGTTAGTTTTTATGACTTAGAGATGTGAAGGACTGCCGATGGTAGAAGCCTGAGTTAGTAGCTGTGAGGCTGGAAAAGCACAGCAGGTCAGACCGTATCCAAGGAGCAGGAAAGTCAATGTTGTGTGCCAAAACCCTTTGTCAGGGCTGGGAGGGGAGGGAGCCCAGAAGTATATGGGGTGGGGTGGGAGGGAGGATCTGGAGATCCAACAGAGATTCAACCTGCACTTCATCCAACCTCATCTGTTGCATTCTTTGCTCTTGATATGGTCTCTTTTGTATCGGGGAGACTCAGGGACCAGTTCATGGTCTGCGCTCTCATGCATCAACCAACCTGACCTTCCGGTTATCATCCATTTTAATCTCCCCCCACCCCCCTGCCCCCACTAACATCCTTGGCCTCCTGCACTGTCAGAGTGGGGCTAAACAGAAACTGGAGGAACAACACCTGATGTTTCACTTGGGGATCTTACAGCCCAATGGCTTCAACAGCCCTATCCCAATGTCTAGCCTCACCCATCCTCCTCACCTCCCTCATCTGACCTAACCTATCCATCTTCCTGATCACCTAGCCGATCCAGCCTTCCCACTGACCAATCGCAATTGCCCCCAAATCCAGCTTCACATATACTGACAGCCAGTTTTATTGTTTTCCCTAAGCTAACTATTACACTTTTTTTTTCTTTATCAATCCTTCTATTCTCCTTTGTTGAATTCTAAACTGCTCCCACTTCTTAGGTCTGTCGTTTTTTTTTTCTGGCCAATTTGTATGCCTTTTCTTTGAATTTACCACTCTCTCTAATTTCCCAGGAATGTTTAGATCAGTAGATCAGTCCAAGTAGAATGGATTGTTTCTGGACAGGACTGGGACTAATGTCTTCGGGGTGGGGGTGGGGTTGCTAGTGCTGTTTGGGAAAGTTTAAACCAGATTGGCAGTTGAGAGGGGAACTTCAGCAGGGAGACAGTTATTCATTGCTACCCAGTTCAAAACTAAAACTGGAAAGGTGGCTCAGGCAGGACTTCAGCCATTCTTCCTGCATGTGTGTTGGAAGAATTCGCAGGTTTGGCCCTGTTCCGAATGCATAGTGTGGCCAAAACCCCATCCTGGGACTCGAATGTGGAGCTTCTCACTCAGACAGGGCAATAACCACTGAACCACAAAACCACTTCTGTGCCCTTGACATTATCATTATCACCAACCCAGCTTCAATAATTCACATCTCAATTAAAGATGGCACTGGAAAAAGCACAGCCAGTCAGGCAGTATCTAAGGGCCAGGAGAGTCAACATTTTGGGCAGGACCCTTCATCGGGACTGAATATATTTGTGTAATAGATTGTTATATCAAGGTGCTTTGTGCTAATCGGTGTTTTTTTTTAACAGTTTAACAGTAACATGGACGAGGTAGCTGTTGTTGCCTCGAAGCTGTGTGTCCGGTTAAAGCTGGCCCCTCCGGATATCTGTGTCCAGGCCGTCGCCTTGTTCAAACACGATGTGATAATTGCCTGGACTGAATCTATCCTGAAGCCATCAGAGATCTGTGGCTTGTTCCTGGGTGTTGTTTGTGGTCATTGGGACATTTACTCTGACTGGAATGTCACACTCCCTGACACACCAAAGCCTCCCGTCATCCCCCCCAAGCCACCCCTCCCTGGTTCTCCTGTCACAAGGATACTATTTCTCACAGACATTCACTGGGACAAAGATTACATCCCAGGGAGTAACCCTGACTGCCGGGACCCCTTGTGCTGCAGGAAGGGCTCGGGTTTACCCCCTAGCCATCGGAAAGGAGCTGGGAAGTGGGGTGAATACAGCAAGTGTGACCTTCCCCTCCACACCATCGAGAACCTTCTACAGCATCTTCAACCTGGACACTTTGATCTGGTCTACTGGACTGGGGATATTCCAGCTCATGATGTCTGGCACCAGACCCGGAAAGACCAACTCACGGCTCTCAACACCATCACCAGACTCATCCAGAAATACCTGGGCCACGTTGCTGTCTACCCAGCCGTTGGCAATCATGAGAGCACTCCAGTCAACAGCTTCCCTCCTCCCTTCATCCACGGTAACGAGTCCTCTGCCTGGCTCTACGATGCAATGGTGCAGGCCTGGAAGGGCTGGCTGCCTGAGGAAGCTCAGGAAACTCTCCGGTAAACAAGAATCTGAGCAGAAGGATGGGAATACAGGCAGGGTCTCCTCTATACTGTAAAGCTTTCTCACCTTGGTGGGTGCACCTTCTCTTGAGATAGTGAGGAGATGGTCCCTTGTAGTCTCTGTTATCAGCCAGTGCAGTGCTCTCTGATACTGGCCTTCAGCAGTGTGCAATTCCCTCAGTCCTAACCTTTTGAATAATGGCAGAAAATGTTCAAATAACCTTTCAGCCAATAAGCGAGGACTCTGACAAACAAGGCGGGCAAGTTGAGGGAACAAATTAAAGCATAGGACACATTGTCATTACTGTCATTGAGATATGGTTGGGGAGGGGGGCAGCATTGCAATGTGGTGGGGAGGGGGAGG
>NC_057715.1:119038095-119045031 GCF_004010195.1 Chiloscyllium plagiosum | reverse complement strand
ATGCGGTGTGGAGGGGGGGACAGGTTTGGCAATATTTCAGGAAGTTAATTGACTGGCGATAGTTTGTGATTACAAGTTACTTTCAGATTGAAGGTAAATAGGTGGAATATTAATAAGTTACAAAGTAAAAGACGGAAAGACTCAAGAGGAACATTTTTTAAATCAAACGAAGTAAATAAAATAGAAATGCCGGGCCAGGCAATGTGTTCTAACTGCATGATGTGAGAGCTGGTGGACTCTTGTGATTTTGGAGTCCCATTATTAAGAATAAGATTGTGAGGGATTGGAAGTGCATGGTAAAATTGGACTGGGTCAGCACAGCTTCCTCAAGGAAAGGTCACGCCTGACAAATCGGTTAAAATTCCAGAGGAGGGAAAGAGCAAGTTAGACAAAGGAGAGCCAGTGGAGATGATCTATCTGCATTTCCAGAAGGTCTTTGACAAGGTGCCACACAGGAGGCTGCTAAATAAGATAAGAGCCCGTGGTGTTAGGGACAAGGTACTGGCCTGGATACAGGATTGGCTGACTGGCAGAAGTCAGAGAGTTGGAATAAAGGGGCCTTTTTCAGAATGGCAATCAGTGACGAGTTGAGTTTAGCAGAGGTCAGTGTTGGCACCACAGTGATTCATGTTATATATTAATGATCTGGATAAAGGAACTGAGGACATTGTTGCTAAGTTTGCAGATGACACAAAGGTAGATGGAGGGACAGATAACATTGAAGAAACAGGGAGGCTGCAGAAGAACTTGGGACAGGCTAGGATTGTGGACAAAGAAGTGGCAGAGAGAATACAGTGTGGGAAAGTATGAGGTTATATACTTTGTGAAGAATAGAGGCATTGACTGTTATCTAAACTTTGAAGGGCTTTGGAAATCTGAAGCACAAAGAATCATGGAGAGACCTAGTTCAGGATTCTGTTACAGTTAACATGCAGGTTCAGCTGGCAGTTAGGAAGGCAAATGCAATATTAGCATTTCATTCAAGCAAGCTGTAATACAAGAGCAGAGATGTACTGCTGAGGCTGTATGAAGCTCTGCTCAGGCTGCATTTGGAATATTGTGAGCAGTTTTGGTCCTCATATCTAAGGAAGGAATGTGCTGGCCTTGGAGGGGATCCAGAGGAGATTTACAAGAATGATCCCAGGGAAGAAAGGGCTTGTTATATGAGGAGTATTTGAGGACTCTGGGTCTGTACTTGATGGAGTTTACAAAGATGGTTGTTTTGGGGGCAGGGAATCTGACTGAAACTTACAGAACACTGAGGGGCCTGAACAGAGTAGGCATGGGGAAGATGTTTCCACTAGCAGGAGAGACTAGGACCCAAAAGGATAGCCTCAGAGTGAAGGGACAACCCTTGAGAACTGAGGTAGCAAGGAATGTCTTCAGCCTGAGAGTGGTGGTGAATCTAAGGAAATCATTGCCACAGAGGGTTGTGGAGGCCAAGTCACTGACTGTATTTAAGAGAGGTTGATCCTTGGTACAGGATCAAGGGTAATGGGGTAAGGAGAGGAGAGTGAGGTTGAGAAACATATCAGCCATGATTGAAAGGCAGAGCAGACTGAGTGGGCTGAATGGCCGATTTCAGCTATATCTTATGGTCTTATAGACAGGAAGAAGCATTTGCCCTTAATAGAGGGATCAGTGACCGTGGGCATATATTTAAGGTAAGGTGCAGGAGGTTTAGAGGAGATGTGAGGAAAAACATCTTCATCCAGAGGGTGGTGGGAATCTGGAACTCACTATCTGTGAGAGTGGGAGAGGTAGAAATCTTCAGAGCATTATTGAAGAACTTAGATGTACACTTCTGATACCTAGGCAGACAAGGCCACGGACCAAGTGCTGGGAAATAGGATTAGAATAGTTAGGTGGTAGTTTTTGACCAGTGTAGACTTGATGGGCCGAAGGGTATTTTCTGTGCTGTCGATCTCTGTGACTGTGTGACAGAAGCTGGTTTGGTGCAGCAAACGTACAGACCCTGACTCCCCTGGTCCTCTTCAAGTTGGACAAGTTGAGGATGGTCATCGCAGTGGGGTGAAGTTGTCTCAGCATCCATAGCAGTGACTAAATCTGCTTCTTAAACATATCACATATGCAGGGGATTGCACAATTGTTAAGACCATGTAGGTGTTCAAGACCAGGGGGAAATGTGCAGAGTCCATTTGGGGGCTGGTGAAGGCTGAAGGAGGTAATGGTTCTCTCGGTCCAGGGAGGATCTGGGTGGTTTGGAGAGCTCTGTGCTTGTTGTTGACTGTGTGTTTCTCACTCAGGAGAGCGGGGTTTTACACAGTGAAACTCAATCCTGGACTGCGACTTGTTTCACTCAACATGAACTTCTGTTCCCATGAGAACTTCTGGCTGTTAGTGAACTCGACTGATCCAGCTGGTCAGCTGCAGTGGCTGGTCAGCATCCTGCAGGAAGCAGAAGACAGCGGTGACAAGGTAATGAGGGAGTGGGCCAGGCAGGCAGTACATTCCTCACCCCAGGCATCTGACGTGAGACTAAACCAGTCGGGTAACAGATTTCAAAGGGCACACAGCTCTGGTGAAACAGTCAATTCTTCAGGAAGTAGAATTTTCTTCAACAAGTGAAAATAATTTACAGCAGAAGCAGTGTTTCCCTCTGGGAGGGGAGTGAATTAAAGATGAATGGAGGTTTGCAAGTTGCAGTTTGTTATGGAATTTGTCAGAGTGATGGAGGGAATTGAAGAATAGAAAACAACAGGAACAGGAGTAGGCCCAAAAACAGAAAGACCTGCAGATGCTTTAGTTTAGAAACAAAATCAGAAATTACTGGAAAAATTCAGCAGGTCTGGCAGCATTTCAAGTCCTGTGACCCTTCCTCAGATCAATTTCTATTTTTGTTTCTGATATACAACATCTGCAGGTCTTGTTTTAACAGGAGTAGGCCATTCGGCCCCTTGAGACTGTTCCATCATTTTAATAAGCCTATGGCGATCCACCTATCCTGTGAGGAATCAATGACTATCTAATTTCATGTACTCAATAACTGAGAATTCAAATGAATCACGGTCCTTTGGGTCCTTGCCTTGGTCCTAAATGACCAGTACCATACTTTGTGACACTTTCCCACCTCACCTCTTTGATTCCCCAACTTGAGAAAGCATTCTCCTAGCATCTACCCTGTGACACTCCTGAGGAATTTTGTCCTTCAGGTTACTCATTCTTCTGGTTCAGTGGAGATTGCAAGAGGGCAGTAGGGGCAGCACCAGGCATACCTGAAGACGAGGTGCTGACCTGGTGAAGCTACCAAACTTGCAGAGTCACAAAGTGTGGTGCTGGAAAAGCACAGCAGGTCAGGCAGCATCTGAGGAGTGGGAGAGTGATGTTTCGAGCATTAGCTCCTCGTCACATTCCACAAGACTCTCTTCCTCGGATGCTGCCTGACCTGCTGTGCCAACACCACACTTGTTGACTCTGACTCTCAAGCATCTGCAGTCCTCAGTTTCTCTGAGAAAAGGCCATTCAACTTGAAACATTAACTCCGTTTCTCACTTTACAAACATTGATATTCATGGTGTTTCCAACACTTTGTTTTTATTCTTGTGGGAGAGCCCAACACATCAGTGCATTAGATAAGGCTGAAGCATTTGCAACAATCCAGCCAGAAGAACCAGATGGATAATCTATCTCGTCCTTCAGAGGTCCCCTGTATTACAGATGACAGTTTTCGAGGCAGATCTATTCACACCACGTGATACCAAGAAACCTTGGAGGCTCTGAATACTGCTCCAGAATTTGCCACTCCCCTAGCCAAGCTCTTCTAGTGCAACTGCAACATTGGCATCTCCCTGTCAATGGGGAATATTGCCCAGGTGTGTCCTGTCCACACAAAACAGGACAAAACCAACCCAGTCAGTTACCGCCCAATCAGTCTACTCTCAATCATCTGTAAAGTGATGGAATCAATCAGTGTGTCATCAACAGTGCTACCAAGCAACACCTGCTCAGCTTGCATGATATTCATGCCATACAAATGCCAGACACTTGACCATCTCCAATAAGAGGCAATCTGATTACCGTCCCTTGAAATTCAGTGGTTGTATCAACATCCTGAAGAGTTACCACTAATTAAAACCTCAACTGGACTTGCCATGTACAGGGAGTCTTTGAGTTACAAGCAGGATACATTATTGAGTCCGTTTGCCAGTTGTTTTGTACACTGGTTGGAACACAATGCAGGGCGGTGGAAAGTAGTGGTTTGTAAGTACCGGAAACAGCCTTACGTTGGGCCTTTAAAATCACACTCCTGTATGGGATTGCATTCAAAAGTCATAAATCGGAAACCTCCAGTGGTTACAAGAACAGGTCAGAGGCTAGGACTACTGCTGTGAGTAACTCACCTTGTGACTCCCCGGAGCCTGTCTACAAGGCACAAGTCAAGAGCATGATGGAATACTCGCCACGTGCCTGGATGGAGGCAGCTCCAAGAAGCTTGACACCATCCAAAACAAAGCAGTTGCTTAATTGGCACCACATCCACCACCGACGTTCAGTAGCAGCAGTGTGTACTATCTACAAGATGCACTGCAGAAATTCACCCAAGTTTCTGAGACGGCACATTCCAAACCCTTGTCCTCTTCCTTCCAGAAGGTCAAAGGCAGCAGATACATGGGGACACCACCTCCTGCAAGTTCCCTCCAAGCCACTCGCCATCCTGACTTTCTCTAAGTGTCCTTTCCAGGAGCTGGGTAGATTCTAGCACCGTCCATATACTCGTGCTTGGCCTAGTGGCCTGAGTTACCCCATTTTCTCTCTTTCCAGGGAAATTACAATTCCAAACTTGGGATCATAGGAGCAGCATAGGCCTTCTTTCAATCCACAAGGAATGTCCTTGAAACCAAATCTAGACAATTAAAATCAACACATCCTTAATCTCCATAGCCACTACTTTTCAATATACAGGTTGTCAACTCAAGAAGATTTTCTCCATGTTTAAATTAATATTTATTTGTTTGAGTCCCTCACACTTGCCAAATCCTTGGTTCCCAAATTTCTGGGTTTTTTTGTGATTTCTATCAGAAGACAAAGTTAAAAATCAGACAACACCAGGTTATAGTCTAACAGGTTTATTTGGAAGCACTAGCTTTTGGAGCGCTGCTCCTTCATCAGATAGCTATCGGACTATAACCAGGTGTTATGTGATTTTTAACTTTGTCCACCCCAGTCCAACACCGGCTCCTCCATATCAGAAGGCAGACTTTTTTTTTTAAACAGGTCTGCCTTTTCCTTCTGTAGCTTGTTATCATTTCTGTTCCAACTGTCTAATTGATCCGTTGAACACCTCGCCGCTGAATTGTGTTAGTACTGGTGGTGTCTGTTGTTTTGCAAATTTCCTGTTGCTGTGCTCAGTAACCGGCTGTGGTGTGACAGTCGGCTGATTCTGACACTCAAGAAAGACGTTGGTTTAGTATGTTTCAATGTTGTGGTTTCTCGCAGTTCAAAATGGAAAGCATTATCTCTGATACCTTTGGCTTCACCATAAGAGATGAAATGTTTCATTAGCTTCCTTAAAATATCTCACACGCAATGACCAGCTGAGAAATACACAAATATCCAGTTTGGTGAACAGGGAGGGAAAGGCAGTGGCAGACTGAGTGTGGAGTACAATTTGGGTTTTGAGGAGTGTGCAAGCAGGAATGGTGTGCTGCTGTTTGTAATTCTTGGTAAGGCAGTCTGCTGTCACGGTGTCAGGTTTGTGTGTTTTACCCTATCTTCGCACAACAGTTTTGTCACATACGTCATCCAACTATGCTGTGGCTAGCCCCTTTCTGCTGTTCTCCACTTTGCCCCTGAGAAGAGAGATCTCCTCTGTTCTGATCAAGTGGCTGGTAATTGTCTTTCCTTGCTGTCCATTTTGAGAACTCTCTCTAATCTTGCAATGTCAAGCACCTCTGCGTCTAATTAGTCTTATAATCTGTATGTGGAGTTTTGAGTGATCCAGAGATTCAGAGGTCTGGAGGCCATGGCAGATTGTGGAATTTGAATTTTTAAACAGACTCAAATCCAATGTACCATGGGCTTTTTAGGGACAGGATCCTCACTGGTCACAGGTGGTGAGATATCCATGCATGCTGGTCCAACCAACAACAACCATATGCTGTGAATCAGTAAAAGGAATCCACATCTCACAGACCATTATTTCTTTTAAAGCTCCTTACTCAGTGGCCAAGTTTCTGAGGTATCAGGAAAATGGATAGATTGTAGAATCTTATGAGATTCTTCTCCTTGTCATAAAGTAGAGCTTTCTTCCAGTTACAATGTCCTTCATCTTCATAGAATTTTTTTCTGGCTGTCTCCATCCTTCTCACTTGTGTAGCATTCGGCCATCTTTAGTTATCATTAAGACAATAGACAATAGGTGTAGGAGTAGGCCATTCTGCCCTTCGAGCCTGCACCACCATTCAATATGATCATGGCTAATCATCCTTAATCAGTGTCCTGTTCCTTCCTTATCTCCATAACCCTTGATTCCACAATCCTTGAGAGCTCTATCCAACTCTTTCTTAAATGAATCCAGAGACTGGGCCTTCACTGCAGTCTGGGGCAGAGCATTCCACACAGCCACCACTCTCTGAGTGAAGAAGTTTCTCCTCATCTCTGTCCTAAATGGTCTACCCCGTATTTTTAAGCTGTGTCCTCTGGTTCGGCACTCACCCATCAGAGGAAACATGTTTCCTGCCTCCAGAGTGTCCAATCCTTTAATAATCTTATATGTCTCAATCAGATCCCCGCTCAGTCTTCTAAACTCAAGGGTATACAAGCCCAGTCGCTCCAGTCTTTCAGTGTAAGGTAATCCCGCCATTCCAGGAATTGACCTCGTGAACCTACGCTGCACTCCCTCAATAGCCAGAATGTCTTGCCTCAAATTTGGAGACCAAAACCGCACACAATATTCCAGGTGCGGTCTCACCAGGG
>NC_057715.1:119022832-119032042 GCF_004010195.1 Chiloscyllium plagiosum | reverse complement strand
CTGTGCAGGACTTTGGTTAGGCCACATTTGGAGTACTGTGTGCAGTTCTGGTCGCTTCACTTTAGGAAAGATGTGGAAGCTTTGGAGAGGGTGCAGAGAAGATTTACCAGGATGGTGGCTGGAATGGAGAGGGAGTCGTACGAGGATAGGTTGAGAGTTCTCGGCCTTTTCTCGTTGGAACGGCGAAGGATGAGGGGTGACTTGATAGAGGTTTATAAGATGATCAGAGGAATAGATAGAGTAGACAGTCAGAAACTTTTTCCCCGGGTACAACAGAGTGTTACAAGGGGACATAAATTTAAGGTGCAGGGTGGAAGGTATAGGGGAGATGTCAGGGGTGGGTTCTTTACCCAGAGAGTGGTGGGGGCATGGAATGCGCTGCCCGTGGGAGTGGTAGAGTCGGAATCATTGGCGACCTTTAAGCGGCATTTGGATAGGTACATGGATGGGTACTTAATCTAGGTTAAAAGTTCGGCACAACATCGTGGGCCGAAGGGCCTGTTCTATGCTGTATTGTTCTATGTTCTCTCTCCTCCATTCCATTCATTGTCTGACTTCCCTCACTTGCCCTCTATCCCTCCTCACTCAGTTCACTTTCTCTTCATCCCCAACACCAGCTCTATTCTCCCTCTGTCTTCTGTCTCCCCTCATTACTTCACCCTTTCTCCCCTCTCACCTACTCTGTCCAATCTCTTCCTTCCCCCACTCGCATCAATCTGATCAATCTCTCTTGCTGCCCCTCTGCCCTCACTCTGTTTGCCCCCTCTGTGGTCTCACTGTTGATCTGCTAACTCTCTCCTTGCTGTCCCAGGTATGAGGGGACAATTGCTGCCCAGTTTTTTGGCCATACCCATGTGGATGAGTTTGAGGTTTTTTACGATGAGGAGACTCTGAGCCGTGCAGTGTCTGTTGCTTTCATTTCCCCAAGTGTCACAACGTACATCAACCTCAGTCCAGGTACGTGGGGCACCTGTGCTGGGGGTGGGGGGCGGAGGGAGGGATCTGTGTGTGGGCAAGATGGGGGAATGGGTGCTGTGGGTCGGGAGGGAGAGTTAGACTGTACTTAACTCAGGATGCAGAGTGGTTTATATAGCCTGTTGTGGAGTGCTCCAACGTGAAAATCTGATCCTGATCTGTATGTGACTGCAGCCATAGAACGTAGAACATTACAGCGCAGTACAGGCCCTTTGGCTCTCAATGTTGCGCCGACCTGTGAAATCAATCTGAAGCCCATCTAACCTACACTATTCCATTTTTATCCATATGTCTATCCACTGATCATTTAAATGCCCTTAAAGTTGGCGAGTCTATTACTGTTGCAGGCAGGCCGTTCCATGCCCCTACGACTCTGAGTAAAGGAACTACCTCTGACATCTGTCCTATATACATCACCCCTCAATTTATAGCTATGTCTGAGGAAAAAGGCTGTCACTGGCCACCCAATCTAACCCTCTGATTATCTTGTATGTCTCAATTAAGTCACCTCTCAACCTTCTTCTCTAACAAAAACAGCCTCAAGTCCCTCAGCCTTTCTTCATAAGACCTTCCCTCCAGACCAGGCAACATCCTAGTAAATCTCCTCTGTTCCCTTTCCAAAGCTTCCATATCCTTCCTATAATGCAGTGACCAGAACTGTATGCAATACTCCAAATGTGCCCCCACCCGCGTTTTGTACAGCTGCAGCATGACATCATGGTTCCGAAACTTAATCCCTCTGCCAATGAAAGCTAACACACAGTTTGCCTTCTTAACAACCCTATCAACCTGGGTGGCAACTTTCAGGGATCTATGTACATGTACAATGAGATCTCTCTGTTCAGCTACACTACCAAGAATCTTACCATTAACTCTGCATTCCTGTTACTCCTTCCAAAGTGAATTATCTCACATTTATCTGCATTAAACTCCATTTGCCACCTCTCAGCCCAGCTCTGCAACTTATCTATGTCCCTCTGTAATCTGCAACATCCTTCGGCACCATTCACAACTCTACTGACCTTAGTCAAAAATAAGGACTACAGACGCTGGAAACCAGAGTCCAGATTAGAGTGATGCGGGAAAAACACAGCAGGTCAGGCAGCATCCGAGGAGCAGGAAAGTCAATGTTTCGCAGGGTGGAGAGATAAATGGGAAGGGGGTGGGGCTGGGGAGAAGGTAGCCAAGACTACAATAGGTAGGTGGAGGTGGGGATGAAGGTGATAGGTCAGAGAGGAGGGTGGAGTGGATAGGTGGGAAGGAAGATTGGCAAGTAGGAAAGGTCATGAGGATGGTGCTAAGCTGGAAGGTTGGAACTGGGGTAAGGTGGGGGGAGGGGAAATGAGACTGGTGAAGTCCACTGACCTTAGTGTCATCTGCAAATTTACCAACCCATCCTTCTACACCATCTTCCAGGTCATTCATAAAAATGACAAACAGTGGTACCCCACTAGTGACTGAACTCCAGGATGAACATTTTCCATCAACCACCACCCTCTGTCTTCTTTCAGCTAGTCAATTTTGTTATCCAAACCGCTAAATCGCCTTCAATCCCATGCTTCCGTATTTTGTGCAATAGCCTACTGTGGGGAACCTTATCAAACACCTTACTGAAATCCATTTACACCACATCAACCGCTTTACCCTCATCCACCTGTTTGGTCACCATCTCAAAGAACTCAATAAGGTTTGTGAGGCATGACCTACCCTTCACAAAACCACATTGACTATCCCTTATCAACTTATTTATCTTTTGACGATTATAAATCCTAACTCTTATAACGTTTTCCAGCACTTTGCCCACAACAAAGTAAGGTCTATAATTACCAGGGTTGTCTCTACTCCCCTTCTTGAACAACAAGCCACACAGCAATGTGTTTTGTAACAATGATAACTGGGTCTCATGGCTTGTCTCCTGCCCTCAAGGTTTTTTGGAAACAAGTTGAAGATTTTATGACAATCTCACACCTTCACTTCAACCAAATACAACATTTTCCGGTTAAACTCAAATTCTCAAGAGGATTGATGAGGGCAGAGCGGTAGATGTGATCTATGTGGACTTCAGTAAGGCGTTCAACAAGGTTCCCCATGGGAGACTGATTAGCAAGGTTTGATCTCACGGAATACAGGGAGAACTAGCCATTTGGATACAGAACTGGCTCAAATGTAGAAGACATGGTGGTGGTGGAGGGTTGTTTTTCCGCCTGGAGGCCTGTGACCAGTGGAGTGCCACAAGGATCGGTGCTGGGCCCTCTACTTTTTGTCATTTACATAAATGATTTGGATGCGAGCATAAGAGATACAGTTAGTAAATTTGCAGATGACACCAAATTTGGAGATGTAGTAGACAGTGAAGAGAGTTACCTCAGATTACAACAGGATCTTGATCAGATGGGCCAATGGGCTGAGAAGTGGCATATGGAGTTTAATTCAGATAAAGGCGAGGTGTTGCATTTTGGGAAAGCAAATCTTAGCAGTACTTATACACTTAATGGTAAAGTCCTAGAGAGTGTTGCTGAACAAAGAGACCTTGGAGTGCGATTCATAGCTCCTTGAAAGTGGAGTCGCAGGTAGATTTTGAAGATATTAGGAGGAAGGTATAAAGGAGATGTCAGAGAGCTGTGAATGCATGGAATGCGTTGACAGCTGAGGTGGTGGAAGCAGAGTCATTAGGGACATGTAAGCGACTGCTGAACATGCACATGGACAGCAATGAGTTGAGGGGTGCATAGGTTGTTACTATATCTTACATTAGGATTAAATCTCGGCATAACTTCGTGGGCCAAAGGGCCTGTTCTTTGCTGTACTTTTCTATGTTCTGTAGGATAGTGAAGAAGGCGTTTGGTATGCCTTCCTTTATTGGTCAGAGTATTGAGTACAGGAGTTGGGAGGTCATGTTGCAGCTGTACAGGACATTGGTTAGGCCACTGTTGGAATATTGCATGCAATTCTGGTCTCCTTCCTATCGGAAAGATGTTGTGAAACTTGAAAGGGTTCAGAGAAGATTTACAAGTATGTTGCCAGGGTTGGAGGATTTGAGCTATAGGGAAAGGATGAACAGGCTGGGGCTGTTTTTCCTGGAGCGTCGAAGGCTGAGGGGTGACCTTATAGAGGTTTACAAAATTATGTGAGGCATGCATAGGGTAAATAGGCAAGTCTTTTCCCTGGGATCGGGGAGTCCAGAACTAGAGGGGTTCAGGGTGAGAGGGGAAAGATATAAAAGAGACCTAAGGGGCAACTTTTTCACAGAGGGTGGTACGTGTATGGAATGAGCTACCAGAAGAAATAGTGGAAGCTAGTACAATTGCAACATTTAAGAGGCATTTGGACGGGTATATGAATAGGAAGGATTTGGAGGGATATGGGCCGGGTGCTGGCAGGTGGGACTAGATTGGGTTGGGATATCCAGTCGGCATGGACGGGTTGGACCGAAGGGTCTGTTTCTACGCTGTACATCTCTATGACTCTATGATTCAAGTGCCTGTGTGGGGTTTGAGCTCCTGTTACCTGAAATGTTCCAGCATCAGAAATACTGTCTGCTGGTGTAGTTCGTTCTTTTTAAAAAAAAAAAGCCTTGTTTTTCCACAGGGTTTCGGGTTTACCAGATTGATGGGAATTATCCAGCGAGTTCACATTCAGTTCTTGACCATGAGACCTACATCCTGAACCTGACTGAGGCCAATGAGGGAGACAATCCCAGGTGGGTTTTCCTGTACAGGCTCCGGGAGGCCTATGGGATGAAGTCTGCGTTTCCTGTCGATATGGATAACCTGATCAACCGCTTCCTGCTCGATGACAGTCTCTTCCAGAGGTACTGGTTCCTGTACCACAAGGGCCACACTTCCCAACCGTGTCAGCAAGCCTGCAAGACTGCCACCATCTGTGCCCTTCGTACAGGCAGAGCAGATGACCCTGCACTTTGCAAGGACCTTCACAACAAGGTGACATACAGGGAAACACAGAGCTTCTGGAGGCAGCGGAGAATGTGCTAAAATCACCTCAGGCCAATATCTGAAATGATCTCCTCATAGAATTTATCATTGCTTTAATTTCAGGGACATCCAATGAATCTTGATGACTGCTGGACACAACTGACTGGACATTGACCGACTGGACAGGGCTGGCTGGATTCTGAGCAGAGCAGTGGCACAGTGGTTAGCACTGCTGCCTCACAGCGCCAGAGACCCGGGTTCAATTCCCGCCTCAGGCGACTGACTGTGTGGAGTTTGCACGTTCTCCCCGTGTCTGCATGGGTTTCCTCTGGGTGCTCCGGTTTCCTCCCACAATCCAAAAAAAAAGTGCAGATTAAGTGAATTGGCCATGCTAAATTGCCCGTAGTGTTAAGTGAAGGGGTCAATGTAGGAGAATGGGTCTGGGTGGGTTACGCTTCGGCGGGTCGGTGTGGACTTGTTGGGCCGAAGGGCCTGTTTCCACACTGTCAGTAATCTAATAAAAAGTTGTTTATGGCATGTGCTGAATGTGGAGCAGTCAGTTAGTGATTGTGTTTGTGTACAGTGTGTTAGTAACTGGCTGGCCAGTGATGTTGCCAAGGTGAGGGTTGAACCACATATAATCCCTGGTTAACACTGGTGCGATAATGATTGTAGATAGCCCCTGATATCCACTCCCCACAGTCTCTCCCTCAACAAACATTGAGGCCCTCAGACTGTTTTCGTCACTTTCCTGCACACTACCCTGTTAACTCTCTGAAGTGGTAGTGAGTGTTACAGACACTGGAGAGTCAGAGTCGATAAAGTCTGACGCTGGAAAAAGCACAGCAGATTGGTCAGTATCTGAGGAGGAGGAGGAGAGTCGACGTTTCAGGCAGGCTCCTCCATCAGGCTAAAGTCCGAAAGATCAACTGTCCTGATCCTCGGGTGCTGCCTGACTTACCTCCCTGAGGTGACCACCTTTATTGTGCTTCTTGACAGTAGCATTCTGAAGGAAGCTTTTTATTCCTACCTGATCATTCAGTTTGGTCATGGCTGATCTGAATTTTAATTCCAGTTGATCCCTAGAATCATAACCTTTTAATGAAAATAATTCACATTCTTGCCTCTGTGATGAGATTCACCCTGTTCCTTTAAACAGATGGATCAGAAGCCTGCGAAATCCTACAGTGGTATGCTTTGAGGTGCTCTGAGCATCCGTCAGGGAGAATTTTTGGGGCAGTGTGGCAGAGCTTTACTCTGTAGCTAATCCTGTGCTTTACCTGTCGTGGGAGTAATGAAGTTTTTTTTTTGTTGTCCCTGCACTATGCGCTTCACTTTTTAATGAACTGTAAAATTTGCACCATTGCAGGTTTTGCACATTGTATATCTGGGAGGATGTGAAATGTGATGGTATGTGTTGCTGTGGATGAGAGGAGTATCAGAGCTACATGTTTGTAATGATTCTTCATGGCTCCATATCATGTAATAAACAGATTTGTGTCTCAATTCCTGACTTGTTTCTGATGGGCTGTCCAAGTCAACTGCTTTTGTCTGAAGCAGAGTATATTGGAGTCCGAGCTGTGGGGGGATTTGAACCTGGGTCCTGAGAACATTACCTTGGTCTCTGGATTAACAGTCCAGCGATAATACCGCTAGGCCTTCGCTTACCCTTAATTTGAAGCATTAACTCTGTTTCTCTCTCCACAGAAGCTGCCAGACCTGCAGAGTTTCTCCATCACTTTGTTTTTATTTCAGATTTCCAGCATCCTCTGTGTTTTACCTTTCTTTTCATGTTTGATTCACTGTCACTTGTCTTTTCGAAGTGCTGATCTTGAAGCTCTGCTGTTCTCTCTGGGATTTTTCTTTCTCTCTTTGATGTTGTTCAGCTTCATTGCCTTCTGTTACCCTCCAGGCTTTTATAAGGTTTTCAGGTGTTAAGGAATGCAAACTCTAAAAACTTGCAGGTCTTGACGCCTCTCTGGATCCTTCCCTTCCCTCCAATCCCATCCTTTCACCTCTTGCCATGTACATAGTACAACCTCTGACCTTCCACACTCTGTATGAACACATTGTCCTTAGTTAAGGATTCAAGGATTCCTGGATTTCAAATAAAGGCAGATATTGTTAGCTACCTCTGTGAAGAGTTTCTTAAAAAAAGACAAGAGTCCTTCAGGAGCACTGACTCAATCCATCACTTATCAAACAGCAGGTGACTGTAGATCCTATTGGTGTTAATGGAAAACTGTTTATACTGTGGAGTTTGAGGAATCTAGGACTGAGCAAAGTTTCTCCTTAATTCAGTTCAGAAACTATCAGGATTGAGTTTTCGTTCTCTCATAGGGGTTCAGGGAACCTGTTACATCATAGATTCATATAGTGCAGAAAAGGGTCTTTGGCCCATCAAGTCTGTACCAATATAACTACCACTAAAAGTGCACTAATCCCATTTCCTGTCCCGCATCCTTGAATGTTTTGATATTTGAAGGGTTCAGCCCTTTTTTTTTTGAAAGGTTGTAAGGTTTCCAGCCTCCACTACCTTCCCAGGCAGTGCATTCCAGACTCCCCCAACCCGGCTTTTTGTCCCAACTTCCCTCTGAATCTCTTGCCTCTTACCCTAAAACTGTGCCCTCTTATGATTGACCCCTTAACTCCCAAGCTGCTCTCTATACACCCTGTCCGTATCCC
Organism: Chiloscyllium plagiosum; assembly: GCF_004010195.1. NCBI lineage: Eukaryota > Metazoa > Chordata > Chondrichthyes > Orectolobiformes > Hemiscylliidae > Chiloscyllium > Chiloscyllium plagiosum. The sequence goes on along the minus strand of NC_057715.1, from coordinate 119,024,450 downwards.
TTGTAATCGTACCTCAATTATGTCACCCCCAACCCCTCAGTCTTTTCAGCTCTAGAGAAAGCAATCCAAGCATATCTAGTCTCTCCTTATGCCTCAGTCTCTCCATCCCAGGCAACATCCTGGTGAACCTCCTCTGTAGCCCTTCTAGTGGTAGTGAGTTGACCAGAACTTCACACAGTACTCCAGCTATAGCCTAACCAATACACTATAACTCCAACATTACCTTCTTGCTCTTATAGTCTATGCCATGACTGATGAAAGCAAATGTTCCATATGCCTTCAATATCCTATTCACATGCTCTGCTGACCTCGGGGATTTGTGAATAATCACCTCAAGATCCCTCTGGTTCCTCTAAGCTATCCAGTGTCCTGCCATTCATTAAATACTCATTAATACATCTTGTTTCTTCTTCCAAAGTGCATCACCTCACACTTATCACAGTTAAATACCATCTGTCCATGAGACCAACCCATCAGGCAGCATTCAGTTTGTAATCTTGCAAACGGAGAGCTTAGTAAGAGTCTGCAGGTTATTGAAACTGGGAATGTTCAAGCTATCAGATTTGTGAAAAAAATTGTCAATAAATTTGAGAAGGACTCACTTGTCTACATCCGTGGCACAAAAATTGTCAGGAGTTAGTGAAATAGAAACTTAAGAGCTGTGAAATGGGTATAATTTCGAATTTTACAGTTAGTATCAGGAAACAGTGAGATTTTATTTTGCTGTGTGTGTGTTAAGATAATTAAAAATAGTTTGGTTTATTGTGTGATTTTTGTGCAACACATTGGTGTTCTGTTGCGAAAGCAGATCTTGGACAAGTTGAGTGAGTGGACTACTGCACGGCAGGTGAAAATTAATGTGGACAAATGTGAAGTTATCTGAATGGTGACAGTTTGACAAAGGCAGAGGTGCAACAAGACCTTGGTGTGTATTAGATCTCGTAATTTCCAATGAAAGTCCAAGTCGCGAGAGGATGTCAGGTAACCTTTATTGCAGCTTTAAGGTAAATGAGCTTGTGGTACAGTTCGAAATTAGCAGGTATGATGTGGGTATCATGGAGTCATGGGGATTAGGACAAGGAGCTAAATATCGCAACAATCCGCATCCTATTGAAAAGACAGGCAGGTGGGCAGAGGGGGAGGGCTTGCCTTGTTAGTAAAAAAAATTGAATTAAATCAATAGCAATCTGATCAGATGGTGTCAAACCTGTGTGGGTAGAGTTGAGGAACTGCAAAGGTTTTTAAAAAAAAAACCTAAAAGGAGGCCACCAAACAATAGCCAAGAGCTGGGGCATTAGATACACCAGAGATAGAAAAGATGTATAGGAAAGGCAAAGTTACAGTGATCATGGGGGATTTCAATATCCAGGTAGGCTGGGAAAACCAGGTTGGTAGTGGATTGCAAGCTTTGGAATTTGTGGAATGACTACAAGATGGCTTTTTGGAGCAGCTTGTGGTGGAGCCCACTCGGGAACTGGATTTAGCGTTGTGCAGTGAGGTAGACTTTATAAGGGAGCTTAAGATGAAGGAACCCTTAGGAGGCAGTGATCATTATATGATTGAATTTACTCTGCAATTTGAGAGGGAGAAGATAGAATCAGAGGTAATGGTATTTCAG
>NC_057715.1:119016991-119022332 GCF_004010195.1 Chiloscyllium plagiosum | reverse complement strand
GTCAGCGTTGGGACCACAATGTTTCACTTCATACATTAATGATCTGGATGAAGGAAATGAGGGCATTCTGGCAAAGTCTGAAGCTGATACAAAGATAGATGATGGGGCAGGTAGTATTGAGGAAGCAGGGAGGCTGCAGAAAGATTTAGACTAGTTAAGAGAGTGGGCAAAGAAGTGGCAGATGAAATACAACATGGGAAAGTGTGAGGTCATGCACCTTGGTAGGAAGAGTAGAGGCATAGACTATTTTCTAAATGGGAAGAAAATTCAGAAATCTGAAGTGCAAAGGAACTTGGGAGTTCTAGTCCAGGATTCTCTCAAGGTAAACTTGCAGGTTAAATCAATAGTTAGGAAGGCAAATGCAATGTTGTCATTTATCTCGAGAGGACTAGAATGTAAAAGCAGGGATGCACTTCTAAGGCTTTATAAGGCTCATTATCAGACCACATTTAAAGTATTGAGCAATTTTGCGCTGCATACCTCAGGAAGCTTGTTACTGGCCCTGGAACGGGTCCAGAAGAAGTTCACAAAAATGATCCCAGGATTGAAAGGCTCAACATATGAGGAACATTTGAAAACTCTGGGATATTATTCAATGGCGTTTAGAAGGATGAGGGGGGAATCTGACTGGAACTCTCAGAATACAGAACGGCTTGGACAGAGTGGATGTTGGGAAGAGATGTTTCCATTGGCAAGAGGCAATGACCCAAGGGCACAGCCTAAGAGTACCCTTTAGAATGGAGGTAGGAGAAACGTCTTTAGCTAGAAGGTGGTGAATCTGTGGAATTCATTGCCACATGTTTCAAACAGAGAGAGATAGGTTCTTGATTGTTAAAGGGATTAAAGGTTATGGGGGAGAAAATGCGGTGACAAAACTTATCAGTCATGACTGAATGGCGGAGCAGACTCGATGAGCCGATTGGCTCAATTTCTGCTCCTATGTCTTATGGTCTTTATTTTCAATACAGCTTCAATTCTCCAGAGCAATAAGGCACATAAAAAGTGTAGCTTATTTAACACCGCATAAGGTCAAAGCGCACGCACGGATCACTACCCCCCCCTGCTGTTTACTATTGGCCAGCAGCAATGAGTTGTTCCTTAGTAAATGCATTGTTTTGTCCTTAACCTGAAGGAAGTACTGCACACTCAGCAGTTTCAATGTATTTCCAAGTAAGCTAATCGTATCTCTGAATGACAAAGAGATGGACAGGCTTGTGGTCTACCCCCCCAGTCCTACGTTACCAGAATCTCTTATCTCCCTGTAATGATGTGGAGGCTGCTTTCACTGTCTGAAACTGGTTTGAATCTTTTCCTCTAGAGCTTTTATGTTTTTCATATATAAGTTGATCTGTAATTATTTTGAAGTCTATAATCTATGATTATTTGAAGAATCTTAACTAAAACCTACTATTAGTATTGTAACAGATTGATTAAATCATTTGAGAGATTCACAAATTAAATGTCTTATCTGTGCCTTATGCATAAGCAATAAAAGCTGCACATTCTATCTCAGTCCAGTAAACTTGGGCCTACAGAGTTACTGTTGTTCCGCTAGTAAAACCACATAAAGCAAATATTTTCCCAAGGTCTCTAACTAATGTCAGCCATATTCTTCTGCATTAGCTATGGGCAGCTGTCAGCCATTTTGTGCTGCTTAGTCATGGGCAGGCCTCAGAGTATGTACAATGGAGCATAGGAGGTTGAGGGGTGACCTTAGAGGTTTATAAAATCATGAGGGGCATAGATAAGGTGAGTAGCAAAGGTTTTTTTCCCTGAGGTGGAAGAGTTCAAAACTAGGGGGCATATTTTTAAGGTGAGAAGAGAAAGATTTGAAAAGAACATGAGGGGGACTTTTTTTTTTAAAAAAGTGTGGTTAGGTTTGTGGAATGAACTGTCAGAGGAAGTGATAGATGCTGGTACAGTTACAACATTTAAAACACATTTTGATAAGTACATGAATCGGAAAGGTTTGGAGGAATATGGGCCAAACAAGGCAGGTGGGGCTAGTTTAGTTTGGGACCATGGTTGATGTGAACTAGTTGCAGTGCAGGCTCTGTTTCCATGATATATGACTCTGACTCTAAATGTTGGATCAGCTATGATTCTAGTGAATGGCACAGCAGGCTTGAGCAGCTTATTACTGTTCTTACTTATGGTCGAAACTGTTGATGTAACATCAACCATTGTACGATCACAGCTTGTGGTAATTCCTGGAATGAAAGCTGGCTCACTAGATATAAATGTTTAATTGTTTAGTTAAATCATAGGGCTGCAGATGTTTCTAACAACAAAACACAAAAGATAGAAAGGAAGCAAACCAAGCTCTTTCTCTCACTGTGTGTGTGTGTGTGTGTGTGTGTTTTCTAGGTAAAAAGATCTTAACAAAACGTCAATCCAAAATTTCAACCTGTTTCCCAATACCATCCGCTACGCAGATTCAAGTCCAGGAAAATTTTCCATTCTAGCACTTTAGAGACTCTGGACTCAACATTGAGTTCAATAGTCTAGATTAGAGTGGTGCTGGAAAAGCACAGCAGGTCAGGCAGCATCTGAGGAGCAGGAAAATCGACATTTCGGGCAAAAGCCCTTCATCAGGAATAGAGGCAGGGAGCCTGCAGGGTGGAGAGATAAATGAGAGGGGGGTGGGGGTTGGGAGAAAGTAGCAGAGAGTACAATGGGTGAATGAGTGTGGGGATGAAGGTAATAGGCCAGAGAGGAGGGTGGAGTGGATAGGTGGAAAGGAAGATAGGCAGGTAGGATAGGTCATGAGGGCGGTGCTGAGCTGGAAGGCTGGAGCTGGGGTGAGGTGGGGGCAAGCAGACTCTGAACTCTGTCCCCATTTTGTTTCCCCTGACTTTCACCTTCACTGTCCAGTATTCATAACTTGTTTTTGGCAGAGTTACATAGAACAGTACAGCATAGGAAAAGGACCTACAGCCCATGATACCTTTTTAAAACAATTTCCATCTTTCTCTATATGGTCTGTATCCCTCTATTCTCTGCCTATTCATGTCAGTCTAAATGCCTGTTAAACGGTGCTGTTGTGTCTGCTTCTACCACCTACCCTGGCAGCATGCTCCACGTACCTATCATACTCTTTAAAAAAAATCTTTCCTGACACATCTCCTTTAAAGTTTCCCCCCTCACTGTAAACCTATGCCCCAAGAATTTGACATTTCTACCCTATCTATGCTTCTATCCCCTCAGCCTCAAACACTCAACCAAAAGCCAAGTTTGTCCAACCTCTCCTTATAGCTAATATGCTCCAATCCAGGCAGCGTCCTGCTAAAGCTCCTTTCCACCCTCACTAAAGCCTCCACATCCTTCCTGAGGTAATCAGAGCAGCTCACATTGCTCCAAATCTGGGCTAACTGAACTCTTATACACCGACAACATTACTTGCCAATTTCTATATTCAGTGCCCCAACTAGTGGAGACAAGCTTGTCATACACCTTTGTTACAACTTTTATCTAATTGACACTTTCAGGGAGCTTTGGTCTTGCATGTTGAGATCGGTCTGTATATTAATGCTCCCAAGGGGCATTTACTGTATAGTTTCCTCTTGTATTTGAATTCCCAAAATTCATCACCTTTATACTTATCTAGATTAAACACTATATGCCATTTCTCTTCCCAACTGATCTGTATCCAGCTGCATCCTTTGACAACCTTCCTCGCTATCCACAACTCCACCAATGTTTGTAGTGTCTGCAAACTTACTAATTATATATATACAACAGAGGTTCCACTACTGATCCTTGCAGAGCATCACTAGTCACAGACCTCCAGTTAGAAAAATACCCCTCCAAGACAATTTTGTATCCAATTTACCAATTCACTATGGATCCCATGTGATTTATGATAGTCTGGTCCAGAAGATCGAGGCACCTTGATGCTTTAGTAAAATCCATGTAGACAACATCCACTGCCCTGCCCTCATCAATCATCTTTGTCACTTCCTCAAAAATATTCAATCAAGTTTATGTTAGAAGACTTCCCCTGCACAAAACCATGCTATCTATCCCCAAAAAGTCATTTTGTTCCCAAATGCAAGTACATCCAGTCACTAAGAATATTCTCCAATAACCTCCCTATCACTGATGTAAGGCTCAGCTGCTTATAATTTCCTGGATTATCCCTGACATTTTAAACAAAGGAACAACATTGGCTATTCTCTATGTTCTGGGACCTCGCCTGTGATTCGAAGATCTCTGTCAAGGCCCCAGCAATTTCCTGTTCTGAGGAAGGGTAACTCGACCAGAAACATTAACTGTTTTCTCTCCACAGATGCTGCCAGATCTGCTGAGCTTTTTCATCAATTTCTGTTTGTTGTTTATGATTTACAGCATCAGCAGTTATTTTGGTTTATACCCAGCAATCTCTCCCTTGATTCCCTCGATCCCTTCATGCCCTGAGGATTTCTTTAGCTTAATGTTTCTCACAGCACCAAACACCACCTCCCTCTTAATATTGAGATGCCCCAAAATATCATAGTTACTCTCTCTATCTTATCATTCATGCTCTTGTTGAATACCAATGCGAGGTATTCATTAAGGACTTCATCCACCTTCTCTGGCTCCACACATAAATTCCCTGCTTTATCCTTGAGTGAACTGTCCTTTCCCTAGCTATCCTCGTGCTCCTAATGTATGTATACAATGGCTACTTGCTGAGGAGAGTTCATGGCTCCTTTCAGCCCTCGTAACTCCATTTTTAAGTTCTTTCTTCCCTCACATTCTTCACTGGTCTCGTCTCATTTCAGTTTCCTAAACCTCACCATGGCTTCCTTTTTCCTTTTCCTTTTCAACTAAACTTTCAATATCTCTTGTCATCCAGAATTCCTGAATCTTGCCATCCTTCTCTTTCACCCTAACAGGAATATGCTGGTCCTGAACTCTGACTAATTGGCCTTTTAAAAGACTCCCGCATGTCAGGTATGGATTTACCCTCAAACAGCAGCCCACAATCTATTTTCCCCAGTTTTTGTCTTATACTGTTGTAATTAGTCTTCTCCCAATCTAGCACGTCTGATGTATATTCTGCTACTAATGTCCAGACTGGATTGAAATGATTGCAACAAGGTCAGCCAGCTAAACCTCATAGAATGAGGTCCTTGATTGGACCTGTTAATCTGGTCTAATCAGGGAACTCTGGCTGATATAAAAAGGGGAGTTTTTGGCCCTCGATGTTGCGCCGATCCAAGCCCACCTAACCTACACTAGCCCACTATCCTCCATATGCCTATCCAATGCCCGCTTAAATACCCATAAAGAGGGAGAATCCACCACTGCTACTGGCAGGGCATTCCATGAACTCACGACTCGCTGAGTAAAGAATCTA
>NC_057715.1:119003193-119016864 GCF_004010195.1 Chiloscyllium plagiosum | reverse complement strand
CTCAGGATTCCGGAACTCAATTCCTCTACCAATAAAAGCCAGTACGCCATATGCCTTCTTCACCGCACTATTTACCTGGGTGGCAACTTTCAGAGATCTGTGTACATGGACACCAAGCTCCCTCTGCTCATCCACACTACCAAGTATCCGACCATTAGCCCAGAACCCCATCTTTTTGCTACTCTTACCAAAGTGAATCACCTCACACTTACCTACATTGAACTTCCAACGCCCCTCCCCCAAGTCCCTCCTCCCTACCTTTTATCTTAGCCTGCTGGACACACTTTCCTACATTCCTGAAGAAGGGCTTATGCCCGAAATGCCGATTCTCCTGCTCCTTGGATGCTGCCTGACCTGCTGCGCTTTTCCACCAACACATTTTCAGCTCTGATCTGCAGTCCTCACTTTCTCCGCAACATTTAAGAGCCATCTTAGCAGATTTATAAATAGTGCAGGGAATATAGGGATACAAACTTCTCCAACCTAAAATATAAAACAGAAACATTGCATCCCGGAAACCATTCTGCAAACTCTCCTGCCCTCTCTCCAATGTGTTCAAATTCTGGTGGTGGATTGTGGTGTACAAAACTGTACACAATGCTCCAGCTGAGGTCTGACTAGTGTCTGGTATTAGTTCAGCATCACATCTCGTAATTTATGTCCTTCTTAATAAAGGCGATAGGGAGACACGCAAAGGTCAAGAGGATAGTAAGAGGAAGGGTGTGGAGTGTGAAGAGAAAAGGGAAGTTGAGAAGAGGAGAAAAAAAAGGAAGACTTGTAGAGGAAGGCTGAGGTTCAGACACAGTAAACCATGAGGAGACACGACACTGTGACATTTATTTTGTTAATTCACAATAACACACAGGTTAAGCTCCAACGTTTTTTCATACAATTCTGCATTGAGAATTAATGTGAAGTTACTCAAGGAATCTATTATTCAACACAGAGAGCCCAAGGGTCAGTGTAAAGCAAGTCACTCCCCCAGCTCTCCAACATTTAAGGGCAGTCATAGTTTTTGAGAGTGTGTGTAAGTTCAGATGTGTAGTGCGTCCAGCAGCTGTTGTGAATTAGTGTAAGAGGCTAGTACCACATGGACATTCATCGCACCCTTATAATGCTCATGGTAATCACATCTCATTATTAATGTTTGCACATTAAATACAGGTACAGGATGTCAATAATAATGCAAACCAACAATTAAAATACTTTACAGGAGTCACATTTTTGAGCTTAAGTCACAGGGGAGGGAAGGGATGGTGCTGGGCAGGCAGAAATTGACTGAATCAACATCACTATTCAGCCATCACGAGGGGGCTGAGGTAAGGGGCAACTGTTGCTTGAGAAAGCCCTGGCTGCAGGAGTTTCCTGAGCACTCAGGATGACCATGAGTGTAGTGCCATACTATGCCCCTACTCCTGGGTCACCTCGAGTTGGCCTTGTTGACACTGCTTCATTTCCATCCCTTGTTTAAATTAAATATTTTGACTGTGCAGAGGGTACATGTTAAACACAAGATCAGTAAGAGGCACGATCAGCTTACCAGTGCGATAACATATGTCCATAGTCACTGCTTGTCCATTCAAAACACACAAATCCACAACTGGATTTTGGGTATGATTCTAGTTTAGTAATGGGCCAGACTCAGAATCACGCCCACAGTCTGCATATGGTGGGAGCAATAAGAGTCGCCATCACACCCATCGCAACTCACAGCAAACCTGGTACCAGGGGCATAGACCTAGTGATTAGAAAAGACCAGTACTTTAGTGTCTGGGCTCAGGTCCATCTCAGACTCAGACAGGTACACAGGGAATATAATTGCCATGGTTTCCTGATCCTGGACTGCCTTCCTCGAATGATCTAATTCCAGCCATGGTCAGGCCAGCAGAAAGGTTCCTGGGACCGACCAGTTCGCCATCAGGTCTGAGCAGTCGTGCAACAGCAAGAAAAGCAGAGAGAGAGAGACAGAGAGAGAGAAACACAGGCAGATTGATCACTGCAAAAATACTGGGCATCAACACCTGGAGGTGTGGGGAGCAGAGACTCATTGCCATGGGAGATGCTGTAGTGCTGCTATGATCAGTGTAGTGTTGTTCAGGAACATTCTGTAGCGTTGTCATGATGAACTGTACATTCCAACAAAAAAAGGCACATCAAATTCCACTTCCTGCTTGAAAGGAGGAATCCTGTGGGTTTTTCAAACTCTTGGGAGAACGAGGTCCATCGCTGCTTTCTGGCCTCAGACCCAAGCCCTGGAAATACTCTGCTACCCCAGGTCTGTCACTGCTTTCCGGCTAAAGGTCCAGCCCTTAAATATCTAAACCCTCAATATTTTACAAATCAAAATATTAACTTAGGATCCAACATTTTTAGAAGTATCAGGTTTCACTGGTACTTAGCTCCAAAATCAGTAATGGTCCCCACACAGGGGCCCCTTACCTGGGGAGATGCTGGATCCTGGAGAGACAGTCACCAGACACTGCTGGTGTCCTGTCAGCTTGTTAAGAGAGAGGAGAGGAGGAATGGAGCGAGCTGGGGTGGGGGTGGGGGTTGTCATTGGGTGGAGAGATGTGAGAGGAGAGGAGGAGATGCCAGAGGACAGGGGAAGACACAAAACAGTTTGGGGAGATACAGGATGGGGAGAGAGTTGTGGGGAGTGTAGAGACAGTTTGTAGAGAGAGATGTGGATGGGACCGGGGGAGACAAAGAGGGGGAAGCAGAGAGAGAGAGAGAAGTTTTGGTTGTGGGCTTTACTCACTGGCACATGAATTTGAATTGTTCTTGTTGGCAGTTTTGTTACTAAAGAGGAAAGAGTCCTGAAAGTGCAGGTCCAATCTGATCCTTGGAGCTGTTAGGGAGTCTGGGATCCAGAGCGTTTAGGTTTGAAGGAGCCCAGGAGAGTCTGAACGCCTTTTTTAACACTGGAACCGACTCTCCTGGCAACAGAATCTGCACACGGCACAGTCAGCGAGTTTCCGAGACCAGGCGGCCGAGCATCTAAACATTTCTGATATCGGAGCTGGAGCGAAAGGAGGAAGAATGATAGAAAACCATTAGGATAGTTCAACAAAAGGCTTTCACATCAGATGCAACTGGACCAGGCACTTTGTGCATTTCCCCAAATTGCACTGACGCCCACACCTCACTTAATAACCTCGACTCCATGAATCAGCAATCAACCCCCACCTGACCTTCGCCCCCACCCCAACTCCAGCCCTCCCCCACAATGAGACACACCCCATCCCATCCCCACCCCATCCCTGGTCTCACTGCATCCTCTCTCCTGTTACCCACCATACTTTGTGCAGTGTCCACCCGACTCACCATGCATGCTGCCTGCACAGCCTCTGATAGGCCAGCAGCATTGGGTTCACACCAGAACATGTGACAATCAAACTGATCAGGACCAGCAGCCATGATGAAGGCAAAGGAATGAACATCTCGGCCAACACCCATAAAGGAGAGGAAACGCACTCGGCATTCTGACAGAACCTCTTCACTCTGCGAGGTAAAATAAAAAATAAATAGTAAAGAGACATAGAGAGAGAGAGACAAGGACAACAAGCTGACGGAGGAGGAGAAGAATGCACACAGGGCTGTGGCCGGGGGGGGGATTAAATGGATGGGCACAGAAATGGGGGAAATGTACAAGAGTTTCTTTGTTGCTTTTGGAATGCATGCATCACTGGCTGGGCCCAGCATTTACTGCCCATCCCTAGTTGCCCCTTCAGAAGGTGGGGAGTGAGCTGCCTTCTTAAACCTCTGCATCCATGTGCTGTACGCAGACCCCACAATGCCCTTAGGGAGGGAATTCCAGAATTTTGACTGAGCAACATTAAAAGAACAGCAATATATTTCCAAACCAAGATGGTGAGTGACTTGGAGGGGAACTTGAGTTCTGAGGAAGGGTCACATGACCTGAAACATTAACTCTAATTTCTCTCCACAGATGCTTTAGATTTAGATTAGATTCCCTACAGTGTGGAAACAGATCCTTTGGCCCAACTAGTCCACAGCGACCCTCCGAAGAGTAACCCACACAGCTGCATTCCCCCTAACACTATGGGCAATTTAGCATGACCAATTCACCTAACCTGCACATCTTTGGATTGTGGGATAAAACTGGAGCACCCAGAGAAAACCCACACAGACACGGAGAGAATGTGCAAACCACACAGACAGTCACCCGAGGCTGGAATCGAACCTGGGTTCCTGGTGCTGTGAGGCAGCAGTGCTAACCACTGAACCACCGTGCCGTCAGACCTGCTAAGCTTTTCCAGCAATTTCAGTATTTGTTTCTGATTTACAGCATCCACTGTTGGGTCCGGTCGGGCTTCTTGTATGTTGTTGGAGTTGCACCCATCCAGGCAGTGTTCCTGGGGGGTAGGGAATATTCCATCACACTCCTGCCTTGTGTTTTGTGTGTTGTATATTGTGGACAGGCTCTGGGAGTCAGAAAGTGAGCTACTTGCTGCAGTATGCCTAGCCTCTGATCTGCACGTATTTATTATGCAATATTTATTTGGTTAGTCTAGTTCAATTTCTGGTCAATAGTAACTCTCAGGAAGTTGTTAATGGGGGATTCAGTGATAGTAATGTCATTGAACATCAAGGCTATATTTTTCTCTAGTTGGAGATAGTCATTGCCTGGTACCTGTGTTGTATGAATGTTAGTTATCAGTTTACCATTTGTCATACGAAACGTGTATATTGTCCAGGTCTTGCTGCATTTGAACATGGACTGCTTCAGTATCTGAGGAGTGGTGACTGGTGCTGGGCATTGTGCAGTCAACAGCAAACATCCTCACTTCTGATCTTATGATGGAGGGAAGGTCATTGTTGAAACAGGTGAAGACGGTTGGGTCTAGGACACTACCCTGAGGAACTCCTGCAGAGATGTCTTGGAGCTCTGGGAGAGGGATTAAACGGGTCTGTATAGTCAGTGATAGTGGAAAGCATATATCAGATTGTGGGAGTTCATAGCACTAAGTATCCCCATTTCTTACCCTGTTTTCCTCACTAAACTCCAAATTGTCAGACATTTCTAGATTCCCTACAGAGTGGAAATAGGCCCTTCGGCTCAATAGGTCCACACTGACCGCCCCCGCCCCCCCCGCCGAAAAGTAACCTACCCACACTCATTTCCTTACATTTACCCCTGACGAGATCTCAATCACTTTGGTGATTGTTCCCATAGAAAGAGCCTGAAAGCTTAGCAACCACAGCTCCCCAGTGGTTTGGGGCCTCATTCGGTTAATTTGTTAATTCCCATGTTAAATGAAGATATTTACACAACCACTGTTGCTCCTACTTCAGATCATTGCAAGCCTCCCTCACTCTCTCACCTCCTCATTGATAATAGTGAGAGTCGCTGAAGCCACATTGACGATGACTGGAGTCCAGTTCTGCTTGTGGCTGTTCTGGATAGTGTTCTCCAGCGCACTGTTTATCACATCCATACCTGGGAAATGAGAGAATGAGAGAGAAATGATAAATCTTGGAATAAGAGCACAGGAACTGGATGAGGCCATTCAGCCACTCAAGCCTGTACTACCATTCATGGGAAAAAGTGAGGACTGCAGATGCTGGAGATCAGAGCTGAAAATGTGTTGCTGGAAAAGCGCAGGAGGTCAGGCAGCATCTAGGGAACAGGAGAATCGATGTTTCGGGCATAAGCCCTTCCTCAGGATTCCTGAAGAAGGGCTTATGCCCGAAACGTCGATTCTCCTGTTCCCTGGATGCTGCCTGACTTGCTGCGCTTTTCCAGCAACACATTTTCAGCTACCATTCATGGGACTATGCTGATAGGCAATCTAACTCCATTGACCCGTCTTCACCCCATATCCCTGAAAACCTTTTGGGCATCAGAGAACTATCAACCACAGGTGGGAAGTGAACAATTGCTATATGAGGACATTAAGAGACAGGAGAAGATGGCCATTCAGCCCTTTGAGCCTGCTCTGCCATTCAACAAGATCATACTGTTCAAAGTTTGTGAGAAGATTTGTAGCTCGGGTGCTCGTTGTTGTGGTTCTGTTCGCCGAGCTGGGAATTTATGTTGCAGACGTTTCGTCCTGTCTAGGTGACATCCTCAGTGCTTGGGAGCCTCCTGTGAAGCGCTTCTGTGATGTTTCCTTCGGCATTTATAGTGATTTGTATCTGTCCTTGCATGGTATTTTGTACACTACATTGGTTTTGCTCATGATGGGTATTGGGTCCTTCGTACTGGTGAGTTGTTGTCTGAAAGTGGCTGTTGGTTTGTGTGCTGTTATGAGTCCTAGTGGTCGCAGTAATCTGGCTGTCAGTTCAGAAATGCTCTTGATGTATGGTAGTGTGGCTAGTCCTTTGCACAAAACACTGCATAGGACAAACAGAAAGACAGCTAACGATCCGCATCCATGAACACCAACTAGCCACGAAACAACATGACCAGCTATCCTTAGTAGCCACACACGCAAATGACAAACAACATGAATTCGACTGGGACAACACTACTATTATAGGACAAGCCAAACAGAGAACAGCCAGGAAATTCCTAGAGGCATGGCATTCATCCACAAATTCAATCAATAAGCACATCGACCTGGACCCAATATACCGGCCACTGCAGCGGACAGCTGGAACTGACAACCGGAAGCGGCAGATACAAATCACTATAAATGCCGGAGGAAACATCACAGAAGCGCTTCACAGGAGGCTCCCAAGCACTGAGGATGTCACCTAGACAGGGGACGAAACGTCTGCAACACAAATTCCCAGCTCGGCGAACAGAACCACAACATCATACTGTTGTTTCCCAGTTTCACCTTCCTCTATCAACCCCAAAGCCCATAATCCCCTAACAGACAAAAAATCTCAGCTGTGATTACACTCAACTGTGCAGTTTCCAAAGATTCACAACCCTCAGTGAAGAAACATCTCCACAGCTCAGTCTGAAATGATCCACACCATTCATTGAGACTGTAACCCACATTCTAGATTCTCCAGGTACCCAGCAACTACACTGTCAAATCCTCAGACGGATATCTATGCTTCAACGAGATTACGTCACATTCTCCAAAACTCCAGTGAATGTTAACTCAATGTATTTAGTCTCTCATCACAGGAAACAGTCTATTGGTAGAACATAGAACATTACAACGCAGTACAGGCCCTTTGGCCCTTGATGTTGCGGCAACCAGTCATACCAATCTGAAGCCCACCTAACCTACACTATTCCATGTATGTCCATATGCTTGTCCAATGACGACTTAAATGCGCTTAAAGTTGGCGAATCTACTACTGCTGCAGGCAAAACATTCCACACCCTTACTACTCTCTGAGTAAAGTCCCCAGTTGTAACTTTATCCATCCTTCAGTATGGAAACTAAAACCAAGCACAGTCTGCCTGATGTGGTTTCAGTTATACAATCTCTACAACTCTTGAACTCCAAACACCTTGCAATAGATGTCAACATACTCAATGCCTACATACCTGCAGTGGTATCTGTAGTGAACTATGTGGCTTTGTTATAAGGTCACCCAGAAGCCTCTGAATAGCAACATTTACAAGTTTCTCATCATTTAAAAATAATTCTGCTTTACTATTATGATCAAGGGGAGGCAATAGTGTAGTCATTATGTCATCAGACTAGAATCCAGAGACCTCGACAAATGTTCTAGGAGTACAGGTTTAAGGAGAAAAAGGAGGAAAGTGGAGTTATGGATTACTGGAGCAGAGATCTATATTGTTATGATGCGGAGGCCAAACCTCATCGGAGGCTGAGGGTGACCATATTGAGGTTTACAAAATTATGAGGGGCATGGATAGGATAAATAGACAAAGTCTTTTTCCCTGGGGTTGGGGAGCCCGAAACTAGGGGCATAGGTTTAGGGTGAGAGGGGAAAGATATAAAAGAGACCTAAGGGGCAGCGTTTTCACACAGAGGGTGGTACGTGTACGGAATGAGCTGCCAGAGGAAGTGGTGAAGGCTGGTACAATTGCAACATTTAAAAGACATCTGGATGGGTATATGAATAGGAAGGGTTTGGAGGGATATGGGCCAGGTGCTGGCAGGTGGGACTAGATTGGGTTGGGAAATCTGGTTGGCATGGATGGATTGGATCGAAGGGTCCGTTTCTATGCAATACATCTCTATTACTCTATGATTCTCTATTCATTAAACATGATCTCATTGCAAGACATACCAGACTCAATGGGTTGAATGCTGAACGTTTGCTGTTACGTCTTATGACAGCAGGTGAAAGTGAGGACTGCAGATGCTGGAGATCAGAGTCAAGATTAGAGTGGCGCTGGAAAAGTACAGCAGGTCAGGCAGCATCCGCAGAGCAGGAAAATAGACGTTTTGGGCAACAGCCCATGTCTTATGATAGTGCCAACCAAGCGGCTGCTTTGTTCTGGATAATATCAATCTTCGAGTGTTGTTGCAGCTGCACTGATCCAGGCAAATGGGGAATCAGGAGGCAAGTTATTCACTCCAAGATTTCCAGCCTCTGACTTTGTTGCCACAGTATGTGTTTAGCCCTCTTCTGTTTCTGAACAATGACAACCCCAAGATGTTGATAATGGGGAAAATCAGCAATGAATTGTCACTGAACATCAAGGAACAATAGGTAGATTGTCTGGCACTTGCATGATATGCATGTTAATTGCTACTTGTGAGCCCAAGCCTGGATATTGTCCAGGTCTGGCTGCATTTGAACATAAATTGCTTCAACATCTGAGTCGTCACAAATGGTGCTCAACATAGTACAATCATTGGCGAACATCCTTATTTCTGACTTTATGATGGAGGGAAGATCATTGATGAAGCAGCTGAAGATGGGTGAGCCTAGGAGACTACCCTGAGGACTCCTGCAGAAATGCCCTGGAGCTGAGGTGACTGACCTCCAACAATCATATTTCTACTTGCCAGGTATGACTCCAACGAGCAGACTACTTTATGACTAATTTCCGATGACTCTAGTTTTGCTTGGGCTCCTTATGCCTCAGTCAGTCAAGTCTGGCTTTGTCATCAAAGGCTGTCACTCTCACCTCCTGAATGAGGTCAGGAAGTGAGTGGCCCTGGTGGAACTCAAACTGGGCATCAGTGAGCAGGTGCTGCTTGATAGCACTATTGATGACACCTTCCATCACTTTACTGATGATGGAAAGCTTGGCTAGGGAAGTGGCAAGTTCTGGAGCACAAGTCTTCAGTCCTATTGTTGCAATGTTGTCATGGGCCGTGGCAGTATTCAGTGTCTCCAACCGTTTCTTGATATCACGTGGAGTGTTTTGAGATTAGATTCCCTACAGTGTGGAAACAGGCCCTTTGGCCCAACAAGTCCACACCAACCCTCCGAAGAGTAACCCACCCAGACCCATTTCCCTCTGACTAATGCACCTCTGACTAATTCAATTTAGCATGGCCAATTCACCCTGTGAGGACTCGGCATCAATATGGTTGGACATCGAGGCCTCCCAGGCAAAGTGCTGCGTCTGGACAAAATGAGGATAGTTGCAAAACATTGCCACAATCCAATAGTTATTATCACTGTCAAAGCGGAGTGCAATGAGACAGATGGAGGGTAATATGTCTAAAACAACTTTCCATACTCCCATAGTTGGTATGCCAGGTTTCTGGCCAGGGACAATGGATCCTGGGTTTAAATCCTGGGCGGATAGGGGAGTCTCTTGTTTGGGTGACCTGTTTGAAGATGAAATGTTATTGTCATTTGATCAAATAACTCATGAGTATGGATTATTGAGCAGGGACCTCTTTCGTTTTTCTCAGATCAGAGATTTTATCCAAAAGGAGACTATGCTTCTGACTGAGTGTTACAGATCGGATACGGAAAAGAGGATGCTTCAGGCTAACAGCACTCTCAGCGAATACTCGCTATCATTTGTTCGGGGGAGGTTCCTCAGGTGACACTGAGTGATTACGGGAGGCCTGGGAGAGAGAGTTAGGGGTGGAGATCACTCCGGAATCTTGGAAGGGCATTTGTGAGAGTGGGAAGAGGATTTCGATATCTAATAGGACCTATGCTATACAGTTAAAGATTCTTCATAGGGCTCATCTGGCCCCAAATTGTCTTGCAAAATTTAAGCAGGGTGTGTCTTCAATGTGCCCCAACTGTAAAATAAATACAGGTATCCTCACTCATTGTGGTCCTGCCATAGGCTCTGTACATAATGGAGTGCTGTGGCAGGAGTATAGAGGGGGTCTTGGGGACCGAAGTCAAGGTGGACCCAGTTTCTCTTCTCCTGGGTTTGCCGAATTTATCTCCCTTCGATGTACACAGAAAAAAGCCTTTTAGAATCCTCATTTTTTGTGCGAGGAAGAACATTGGGGCTTGCGGGGCAGGAAGAACTTCTCATTGGGAAGTTCTGATCCTGTGGCCCTGACAATGCTGGTTTCTCCAGAAGACAGATGGACCAGAAGAGGAGGAACAAGACCCAGGCAAGAGTTTCCTCAATCTTCAGACAGAGAGCAAGATGCTGCCTCCAAGATCTTAACAAAACCAACACATTCAATATAATAGCCCGTTTGTCCTGGGGTATCACTGAATCTTTGCATATTGTCACAGTCGCACAGTTTTTAAAATCTAATTCATTAATGTACCATATGTAAGCTACTGTTTCTTAATAGAAGTAATAAAGAATCAGAAACACAGTAAAAACTGACTACCTGCATTAGGTAACTGTGTGAACTCCCGTCACCATCAACAATGTTCCATTTATCCTTACACTCTACTTCCTGCTCCATTAACCAGTCCTTTAACCATTCTAAGACCCACCTAAGCCTTAATTTTGTGTTATCACCTTTTAGATGACACTCTAAGTACCTTTTGAAAATCCAGTTATAATACATCCACTGGTTCCCCTTTATCTATCCTGTTCATAACATCCGCAGAACCTAAAGTTTATTAGGCAATACTTGCTTTTCATAGATTTACTGATATCTGATTTACTAAAGTTTTTGTGAACATTTCTTTAATACCCTGTAATAGATTCCAACATTTTCTCAATGACTTGCGTCAGGTTAACTGATCTGTTGTTCCCTGTTCCCTCTCTCCCAATTTTGTTGAATAGTTCTAACTTTCAGAGCGCTGGGACCATCCTAAAATCACAGAAACTTTGGAAAATCATCGTGTGTGCATTCATCATCTGTGTCACTCCCCCTTTCAGCTGCTGTGGATGTGTCAAATTGGCCTCCCATTAATTGCTCCAGTGTTTGTTTTCTGCTGAAATGAATTGCTTTAAGCTCCACTCTTCCATTAGCCCTTGTACATTTCTTGTATGGCTTATTGAGTCTTAAATTGTGAAAACCAAAAGAAAAGGAATTTGTTAAATGTTTCTGCCATTTTCTTATTCATCATTATAGTTTTTCTATTTAATTCAACCGTTCTTGTCTTTTTATATACTTGCAAAACTCTCAATTTGTTTTCTATTCCTGGCTAGTTTACTCATTCAAATTCTTTCCTTATCAACCACCTTTTGGTAGTCCTTTATAGTTTCAAATACATTTCCAATTCTCAAGTGTCCAACTATAAGTCACAGTATTAAGCCTCTTGTTTTAATCTAATACTATCATTAACATGTTTAGCTAGGTATGGCTTGATCTATTTTCCCCTGAAGTTTGTGTTTCTCATCCTGTGTAAAAATGTTCCTACTTATTTTCCTGAAATAACTGTGAAAATGGTCTGCTGAATTTGATATCCTTTGTAAGCTCCCTTGTGTAATTTTTACCATCTGTCAACCTTTGTGGTTCTTTGTATCATTCCCGTTCACCATGATCTCTGCTAGCTTTTGTAGTTTGGCTGCATTTTCTCTTTTTACCCTTTAGTGGTGTCTGGTTTTGGTTTTTGGTAAATAGAGCTCTCCGCCTTTCAGCATGTAAACTCGTTCTGAATCATATTAAATTTGCTTTTTTGGGTACCTCCCACAGATCATCTTCTGTCATTTTGCCCATTAACAGATTCGCAGACAGTCCCTATCTCATCCCATTAAGCCAGTCTTACGTAAATCTGGAATCTTAGTAACTGGTTCACATTTCTCTGTCTCAGTCACATTATCATCACTATTACATCATTGTTCACACAATGTTAGGTTGATAATTAAATGAACAAATCAAGGATAGATTACTGCAGAAAACTATTCTGTGAACAATCATTTGGACTTTTGCTGGCCTGTTTATCTCAATGGGTGGGGAGGTTAATTCTCAATTCAATACACGCCTGGGGCTATTCACTGCAGATAGAAAAATAGGCAGCCAGGAGCTCGAGAGATTTCAGAAAGTCTTTGGAGGACCCTCATTATGGAAAGGACAGCAGTGGGGGAGTTGCATCTCTGGAACAAGTCACTGTTTGGCAGAAGGGGAGAATCATGTGTAGGGGATGGGGAGTTTACAGCACGGATAAAGCCTTTTGGCTCATCATGTCTGTGTTGGTCATGAGAAGTCTATCAGTTCTTATCTCATTTTCCAGCACTTGGTCCACAGCTTTGCACACAAATGCTCATCTAAATTCTTCATAAATGTCTCAATGCTTCCAGCTTGCACCACCCTTTTGTGCAGAGAGCTCTAAACACAGACTACCTTCTGGCAGGAGGAACAGGCAGCAGCAGCAGTACCTGGAGTTGGATGGAGATGGTTCTGTCATGGTGGGCTCCAATGACATCCGTGAAGTTAAATTCCTACCAAGTAAACACTTCCCAATGGCTTGACATCTCTGCCACAACTGGTGTTTGGGGGGGGTGGGGGGAGTGAGCAGGAGGAGGAAGTGGGGGTGGGGGGGGAGAAGAGAGTGAACTGGGGTTGACAGAATGCAGCTGATCTTTGTATTTGAGAAAATAAAAGAAGAATCCAGTCTGTGCATGGCTCTGACCAATTTCCCCAGCACCTGCACCCCACAGCCACTTACAGCGCCACCACGCCACCCCGGCCAATCCTGGCACTGCCTCCGAATAATTCCACAGATTTATTTGCTGCTATTCTGAGTGTTCAATTGGATTCCTCTTTAAAAAAAAACCTGCAATAATGACATCAGTGAGTTATGTAGCCCAGAATGGTATGTGAAGTGAAGAGGAATACAGAGAGAAAACAGATGGAGTGGGTGGGTAGTTTACCACCTCCTGCATTCAAATACATACCAGCAATTTTGCAGTGCACACAAAATATTTCAGAAACTAAAATCATCATCTGTGTGTCTCACTCTGCTCTGTGCAATTCACTGACTCCACAAACAGACGATGGTGGTGGTGGCTCAGTGCAACATTACTGTCTGGACCTGGAATGTTGACTCTGTTTACTCTCCATGAATACTGTCAGTGAATTTTTACAGAAATTTCTGATTTCCAGTATCCACAATTCTTTGAGGGAGCGGCGCGCTGTCAGAGGGTCAGCGCTGAGGGAGCGGCGCGCTGTCAGAGGGCTGTCAGAGGGTCAGCGCTGAGGGAGCGGCGCGCTGTCAGAGGGTCAGCGCTGAGGGAGCGGCACGCTGTCAGAGGGTCAGCGCTGAGGGAGCGGCGCGCTGTCAGAGGGTCAGCGCTGAGGGTCAACTCCAAACAGACCCCACCAACAGGGATATATTTCCCTCCCCACCCCTCTCCGCCTTCCGCAAAGACCGTTCCCTCCGTGACTACCTGGTCAGGTCCACGCCCCCCTACGACCCACCCTCCCATCCTCGCAC
>NC_057715.1:118996604-119001232 GCF_004010195.1 Chiloscyllium plagiosum | reverse complement strand
ATTGCCCTTAGTGTTAGGTTAGGGGTATGGGTGGGTTGCGCTTCGGTGGGGCGGTGTGGACTTGTTGGGCCGAAGGGCCTGTTTCCACACTATAAGTAATCTAATCTAATCTATACTGTCGGAGGGTCAGCGCTGAGAGAGTGCTGTACTGTCGGAGGGTCAGCGCTGAGGGAGTGCTGTATTGTCGAAGAGTCAGCGCTGAGAGAGTGCTGTACCGAAGGGTCAGCGCTGAGAGAGTGCTGTACCGAAGGGTCAGCGCTGAGAGAGTGCTGTACTGTCGAAGGGTCAGCGCTGAGAGAGTGCTGTACTGTCGAAGGGTCAGCGCTGAGAGAGTGCTATACTGTTGAAGGGTCAGCACTAAGAAGTGCTGTACTGTCGAAGGGTCAGCACTGAGGGAGTGCTATACTGTCGGAGGGTCAGTGCTAAGAGTGTGCTATACCGTCGAAGCGTCAGCGCTGAGAGAGTGCTATACTGTTGAAGGGTCAGCACTAAGAAGTGCTGTACTGTCGAAGGGTCAGCACTGAGGGAGTGCTATACTGTCGGAGGGTCAGTGCTGAGAGAGTGCTGTACTGTCAAAGAGTCAGCGCTGAGAGAGTGCTGTACTGTCAGAGGGTCAGCACAGAGAGTGCTGTACTGTTAGAGGGTCAGCACAGAGTGCTGGACTGTCAGAGGGTCAGCACAGAGAGTGCTGTACTGTCAGAGGGTCAGCACAGAGAGTGCTATACTGTTGAAGGGTCAGTGCCAAGGGAGTGCAGCACCGTTGGAGGGTCAGTACTGTGGCAATGCCGCACTGTTGGTACTGAGGAGTGCTGTATTTTGGGAGGGCTGCACTGTCCCTTGGTCAAGAATGTGGGTCAGGTATTTGAGTTAACATTACCAATTGTGAATTATTGTGTCAATTATCACATACACCTGCAATTTGACCCTAACCGATGCTGTGGAAATTCTATCCTTCTCTAACACATATTCCCTTTCAGCTCTCATTATAACGTTATTACCCAAAGACCAAAAATATGAACGGCTACAGAAGCAAGGCAGTGATAGTAGGACAGTTCAGAGTCAAGCACATTGCTGTTGGTTTGGATGCATGTATAGGGCAGACCAGGTAGGGATGGAAGTTTTCTTCACTAAAGAGGCATTAGTGAACCAGATGAACCAGTTATGTTGTTACTGTTTAGCTTTAATTTCAGATTATGTTTTTAAAATTTAATTCCAATTCCATCATCTACTGTGATGGGATTCAAAACAAGGTCCCCTGAACATTATCTGGGTCTCTGAATTACTTAGTCCAGTGATAATACTATTAGGCCTCCCAAATAGGTCAGTGAAGAGACAGAAGTGGCACAGGTCATTAATTGGATAGTCTCAATCTGGTGACGAACAAGTTCCATGAGACTTCACACCTATTGGAGCTGAGGATGAGGATGAGGGTCAGGGGCTGGGTGGGGAGAGGTTTGAAAAGGTGGTTTATAGTAAAGAAATGGAACAAAGAGCTTGTCCATGCACTCCAGGATTTTCCTCCAATAATGAGCAGTTTTACCAGCTAAGAAGAGGATTCAGTTGTATTTTATGTTTAACATGTTTTCAAAATTCTTTCAGGGACTGGCATCGCTGGCTAGGGTAACATTTGCTACCCATCCTGAATCCATGGAGAAAGTGGGGATCTAGGAGAACCTGTTGGCTGCTATACATTCAGCATTTCTCCATCAGCTACAACCAACAAACACACGTATTGAACTTCTTAAAAACTCAAGCTCCTGGTGTCTGGCAGTAGTTTAGCTCCCTACCTGATCTCTGCATCCCTGACCCACGACTGGCTCCCAGCATCCCTGCTCTCCAGAGGTGCCTAGTGTCTGATAAGAGGAAGGGTCATTTGTGAAATCTTGAGAGTTTATTTTAAAAACTGCTTGTTTTAAAATGTTACTGAGGTGATAAGTTAGAGGTCATGGCTGGATGGGAAGACAGATAACATCAGTGTTAGTACAGACACGTCAGCCTCTACTGCTGTGGGAAGGGAGGGAAAAGCAAACGAAAAATAAATATTTTCCAAAATATCAACAATTATCCTTTGGCTTGTGCAATCTGCTGTGAGCAAATTGGCTGCTATATTTCTCAAGGAACTGAGAGGAAGGGGATGAGGGAGCAATTCTGAGAAGGCTTACTAGACTTACACCTGAAATTAGTGGGTTGTCTTAGGAGGAAAATGTGGACAGTCTCCGCTTGTATCCACTGGATTTCAGAAGAATAAGAGGCGGCTGAAACATACAAAATCCTATGAAGTCTTCACAGGGCAGGGGATGTGAAGAAGATATTTCCCCTTGTGGAAGAATCTAGACCCAGGGCTCACAGAGTTAAATAAATAAAATGTCATTTTGGACAGAGATGAGGAGGAATATTTTCTGAGTTCAGCAAACTGAAGCAGAGTTCTTTAAGACAGAAGTAGACAGATTTTTAAAATTTCATTTGTGGATGTGGGCGTCACTGGCTGTGCCAGCATTTTGGTGTCCATCCCGAGTTGCCCCTTGAGATTGTGGGGGTGAGCTGCCTTCTTGAACCTCTGCAGTGCATGTGCTGCAGGTAGACCCACAATGCCCTTAGGGAGGGAATTCCAGGATTTTGACCCAGCGACAGTGAAGATACAGTGGTACATTTCTAAGTCAGGATGGGGAGTGGTTTGGAGGGGAATTTGAAGATGGTGGTTTTCCCATATATGTTCTCCCCTTGTCCTTCTAGATGGAAGTGGTCGTGGGCTTGGAAGATGCTGTCTGAGGATCTTCAGTGAATTGCTGCAGTGCATCTTGTAGATGGTACACACTGCTGTTACTGGGAGTCAGTGATAGAAGGAGTGGATATTTGTGGATGTGGTGCCAATCAAGAGGGCTGTTTTGTCCTGGGCAGTGTCAAGCTTCTTGAGTGTTGTTGGAGCTGCACCCATCCAGGCAAGTGGGGAGTATTCCATCACACTCCTGACTTGTGCCTTGAAGATGGTGGACAGGCTTTGGGGAGTCAGGAGGGGAGTTACTTGCCACAACATTCCTAACCTCTGACTTGCCCTTGTTGCCATTGTGTTTATGTTGCAAGTTCAGGCTCAGTTTCTGGTCAATGACAGCCCCCAGATGTTTATACTGGGAGATTCAGTGATGTTAGCTCCACTGATTGTCAAGGGCAATGGTTAGATCGTCTTTTATAGGGGTTGATCATAACCTGGCATTTGTATGGATGGCAACAGGGTGAAGTGTTCTCAGGGTAGATGGGATGTGATGTCACAATCAGATCAGTCTTGATGTTATTAAGGAGGTTCAATGAGCTGCTACTGCTGTATATTTGTGTAGATGTTCAAGTCAGAGAGGGCGACTGAGTGACCATAGGGATGTGATTAGCTGCCTTGTGAGGGAAGATGCCAGAATATAGAGGCAGGAAGAGAGAACCTGTCATAGGAGACTAACTGACAAGTCATGGGTTGGCAGATACCTTTAATCTGGAGCTGAACAGATGAGCTGAGATGTCATGGTGGGCTGAATGGCCTCTCTCTTTATGCCCTATCATTGTATTCTAAGGCTTCCGTGCAAGTGAAGTAAGGGGTAACCACATTAAAGGATGAGAAACATTACACTTCCTTTCCATCACTTGTGCTCCTGAATGATTTCAGATGAGATCTCCATCTCCAGAAGCTGCTTATAGTCTCTAAGATTCAGGATGAGGAGTGTCTCACTCAGCACCATCCCTGCCCTCTGTAACGGTGAAAGATTACTCCTGATTTGGAGGTGCCAGTGTTGGACTGGGGTGGACAAAGTTAAAATATCATGCAACACCAGGTTATAGTCCAACAGGTTTATTTGGAAGCACTAGCTTTCAGAGCGCCGCTCCTTTATCAGGTGGTTGTGGAGTAAATCTCTCAATTTAGAATGAACATGCTGGTTTCAGTTCTTTCATATGTAAATCACAAGAACTTTTTTAGTTACATTTTCAAGTGAACTTTAACAACTGGCCCAGATAATGCATTGAAGGTGTGAGCTGCCCTGTTGAGGCTGTCTGTGCCACAATGGTCAGACTGATTCTCATCTAAAAAAACAGATTTACAGAATCTTACATGGATTCATGCAGTTTTTGAGCAAAATAAAATGTAATTCGGCATGTGGGGTGAATTTGTACTTGCAGAATTACATTTTGGTTTGCAGAAACACTGCATGAATTCATGCAAGATCCTGTAAATCTGTTTTTTTAGACTAGAGACAGTCTTACACAGGGCACCTCACACTTTAAATACATTAACAATTAGTGTCATGTTGGCCCAGATAAAGTTAACTTGAGAATATAACTTTAAAAAAGTTCTGTGATTTACATATGAAATAACTGAAAGCAGTTCAAGATATAATTTCAGTTATATCACTCTGTAAACATTTGCTATAAATTCTGTGTCTTACAATCTTATTCTCCACAACCAGCTGATGAAGGAGCAGCGCTCAAAAAGCTAGTGCTTCCAAGTAAACCTGTTGGTTTATAACCTGGTATCGTGTGATTTTTAACTTTAAAGATTACTCCCTCCTTCAATAACCACCAATCATCACCCACTCCCTCTGGGACCCTCTCTGACTGCGCCCCCCCCCCTCCCCGGACCCTCTGACCCC
>NC_057715.1:118974685-118996518 GCF_004010195.1 Chiloscyllium plagiosum | reverse complement strand
CTCCCGAGTCCCCTGCCCTCTCTAACCATCCCGGTTTCTCCCCTCCCCCAACCCAGATTCATCACATTTTCCGATATTCCAGCCTTCAGGATAGCATCTCAGACGATCCACACTGTTCCCATGGTTTCTGGACATTAACACACCACCTTCACTCTGTCCTCTCCACTGTGCTGATACCATCACTAACAAAACCATTGCTCCTCCTTTTCCCAGCTTCCTGCTCTTCCTAAGTATTACAAATCCTTCAATATTCAGATCTCAATCTACGTCAACCTGCAGTCGTAGCTATCAGATTACATTTCTTTATTGCACTCAGTTCATCCTGTATGTTTCAAATACTGCAGATATAGACAGATTTCAAGTGCACTCAGTTGTCAAGCCTTCAATTTTGTTACCTCTAGCCTTATCCATTGATTTACAACTACATTGAAACTCTCTCTCTGACACCACAGTCAGTTTGTTATTTACAACAAAAGAGAAAATGCTGGAAAATCTCAGCAAGTCTGGCAGCATCTGTAAGGAGAGAAAAGAGCTGACATTTCGAGTCTAACTGACCCTTTGTCAAAGTTGCTGAGATTTTCCAGCATTTTCTCTTTTGGTTTCAGATTCTAGCATCTGCAGTAATTTGTTTTTGTCCAGTATTATTTCCAACATATTTTTCCTCTTGCTCTGTCTCTATTGTTTGATTTACCAAAATGCCCAAACTTTTCTCTCTTATCCCATGGTTTCAGTTTAAAATGATATTTCCCTAGTTCTATGGCTCATTAGAACACTGCTCCTGCCATGAGAAAGGTGCAGATTGCTCCAACAATACAGCCCCAGCTCTCCACAGAATTGGTGCTGGTGCCCCACAAACCAAGCCAACTTCTACTGCACCAGATTTTCAATCTTTAAACTTGCTTGCCTATGTCAGTTTTCACCAGAGATCATCTTAGAGCCTCTGTTTTGTAATCGGGGTATAGTTCTGCTGACCCACTGTGCAGAATTTCTTTCTTTGTCCTTCTTCTGTCCTATGGACCATAATGAGGAGACCCTCCCCCATCCATTATAGATTGCTCTGCAGCCCTGAGCATTTCCTGAATTCTGGCACTGGGATGATAACACAACCACGTGGATTCTCATTCCTCACTGCACAGAATGGGGTCAATCACTCTCACCTCTCAGTTGCCAACAACGACCACATTCCTCTTGTTCATGTACTTGAATGAATTCCTGTTCCCCAACATCACAGAAAGTTACCTTGTGCACACTACGGTCCTTACTCTTAACTAGACAAGTTAAAGGATCCTGAAAGGATTTGGAAAAAGGATTCTGAAGAACGGTCACTGGACTGGAAACATGAACTCTGATTTCTCTCCACAGATGCTTCCAGAGCTGCTAAACTTTTTCATCAATTTCTGTTTAGGATCCTGAAACCTGAAGGGGAATGGCAAAAGCTGAGATTCCTAAACTCCTATTTCTGGGACTCCTTTGCCACTTTACAGATCATCACAAACTCCTGTTCCTGAACACTGACCAAATCAGAAGACTCTCTCCTAAAGGTTGTAACTGAACCTTTATATAAAACATGCAGGTAACCCACACACACACAATTGTACAAAGAGTGGAGATCATTCTGGGAAAAGAAAATGATTAAAAAGTGGCACACTCAGTGAAGACAGAATTAACAGTAAATTAAATGTTGATGACAGGAGCAAGAAGGTAGTGACAAAGTGGAGGAGCAGATTTATTATAATCTCTAATCAAGAACAATAGATGTGGAGGACTAGGTAGGGTTGGAGTGAGGAGCAGATCCCATTCCTCATCTCCATTCGTTCCCATTATAAATAATTGCCAAAGATGAAGCTTAGAAACAAGCAACAATGCCTGGGCTGTTTAGTCAAGTTTCCTTTCTTACCTACAGGCTTGGTCACTGCAATATTTCCCAAGTACAACACCTGGAATCTTTGAACAAGCTCACTCTTGGGCACTGGAAACTCCACTGCAGACAGGGGAACACAAGATAAGACAGAAAGGAAGTTTAGATGGTACAAAGCTAACATAAAGACACGGTGACTAAAACACAGTAACGGTCCCACAAGGAGCAACTGAGGAAATTCATCAATGACAACAATGATACAGCAGTAACACCAGATTTAATCCTCATTCAAATGATGTTTGCAATTTACTGTTCCCTCTTAGGGTCTCATCAGTGCCAGCACTAACCCAAGCCAGAGAACATCAACATTGTTCCAGCCCCTGCATAATGACTGATCAAACAGCATCAAATATGCGGATTGAAGATGAGTGCTTTTAACCTAAAGAAGATTACAATGAGGGTCTGAAGGCAGAACTGATGTTATGAAGGCATTATATTTAATATTTTTTGTGAACTTGAATATGGAAATACCTATTCTGAGGAAGGGTCACCGGACCCGAAACATTAACTCTTCACCGATGCTGCCAAACCTGCTCAGCTTTTCCAGTAATTTCTGTGTGCGAGTGTGAGTGTGTGTGAGTGTGAAAATACCTAGATTGCTTTATTTTTTAAAAAGAAATCAAAAACTTGAAACATTTATGAACAATTATTTCTTGGAAAACACCTGGTTCCACTGTTGAGACCCATCACTGCTTTTACTTTTCTCCTTTTTGGTTGGGAATTGAGAGTTGCAGTTAAGAATTGAACTTTGAGCAGCACGTTTTTTTTAAAAAAGGAGAGAACAAAAGACAGATGTTTGTGTTTGGGAACTGGCCTGGAAAGATAATGTTGGTTAGGGGAGGGCATGTATTTGTTTCAGCACCGGGATGTGCCTGCGCTCGGTCTGGCAGCTGGTTGGATGTTGAATTGGTCAAAGGAGGAGTGGTGATGACCAGCCAATCACAGAGAGTGTGACCAGCCAATCATAGAGAATGTTAAAGGGATAAAAACGAAGTGAACCGGCTCTGATTAGGCTTTCGGTAGGGGGCAGTTTTGTCTTGGAACTGGCTAAATTTCCAGATTGGGTAGGTTTAGGTTTTGCGCACACTGCCCCTCCACCTCCTTCCTCCATCCACCCTTCACACCCATTCCCCCTCCCACTCATTATTTTCCAGTTATCGACTTATTCAAAGCTCAGACAAAAGAGTCCCCGTCTGTAAGAGCCGCCGCCTGTGAGAGTCCAACAAAAACCTCCAGGGGCCTGCTGAAGCAGCAGCTTGCAGGGACTAGTGACTTTGGGATTATCCAGCCCTACATACAACCCATCAGGATGAAGGATTTCATAAACATAGTATTCACTATTGAAACAGTTATCAAACTGGTAAATTATGATTTTTTTACTTACCTTTTTAATTTATCCCTTAGTTGTGTCTATCTGTCAGTGTGAGAATGGGGGCTTATAGAACATAGAACATAGAACAATACAGCACAGAACAGACCCTTCGGCCCACGATGTTGTGCCGAACTTCTAACCTAGATTAAGTACCCATCCATGTACCTATACAAATGCCGCTTAAAGGTCGCCAATGATCCCGACTCTACCACTCCCACGGGCAGCGCACTCCATGCTCCCACCACTCTCTGGGTAAAGAACCCAAATTGTAGCTATTTAAAACAGTGGCTTTATTAGCATCCGAAAGGGTAGCAGTTAAGCATCACGGTCACGTGGGGTTAAGGCACTCACCCCTCAGTGGAAATATGTTTCCTACTGCCAGTGTGTCCAATCCTTTCATAATCTTATGTCTCAATCAGGTCCCCTCTCAGTCTTCTAAACTCAAGGGTATACAGGCCCAGTCGCTTCAGTCTTTCAGTGTAAGGTAATTCTGCCATTCCAGGAATTGACCTCGTGAACCTATGCTGCACTCCCTCAATAGCCAGAATTTGGAGACCAGAACTGCATACAGTACTCCAGGTGTGGTCTCACCAGTGCCCTGTACAGCTGCAGAAGCACCTCTTTGCTTCTATATTCAATTCCTCTTGTTATGAAGGCCAGCATGCTATTCGCCTTCTTCACTACCTGCTGTACCTGCATGCTTGCCTTCATTGTCTGGTGTACAAGAACACCCAGATCTCTCTGTACTGCCCCTTTTACATAAATTGATTCCATTGAGGTAGTAGTCTGCCTTCCTGTTCTTGCTACCAAAGTGGTAACCATACATTTATCCACATTAAACTGCATCTGCCATGCATCTGACCACTTACCTAACTTGTCCAGGTCACCCTGTAATCTCCTAACATCCTCATTACTTTTCACCCTGCCACCCAGCTTTGTATCATCAGCAAATTTGCTGATGTTATTGCTGATACCATCTTCTATGTCATTAACATATATTGTAAAAAGCTGCGGTCCCAACACAGATCCCTGCGATACCCCACTGGTCACTGCCTGCCATTCCGAAATGGAGCCGTTTATCACTACCCTTTGTTTCCTATTAGCCAACCAATTTTCAATCCAATCTAGTACTTTGCCCCCAATCCAATCTAGTACTTTTAATTTCACTGTGCTGTGAATCCAGTGAGTGTGAGCTGATTTGGTTTGGCTTGCTATCCCTATGCCATAATTGCTCATGTAGTTTGCTCGAACTCACTTCAGGGAAGCAGCTTACTGTCTTTACAACTGGGTTTCCCACTGTGGTGTGAAAGCAGAGTCAATATTTCAGGTCTAGTGACCCTTCATCAAAATTAGATATGAAACACTTGACTTTGCACTCTCTCTCTCTCTCTCTCCCTCTCTCCACAGACACTGCTGTACCCGCTGTGTTTCTCCACCAATTTCAGTTTGTTTCATATTTCCAGAATCTGCAGTTCTTTTTTTGTTTTAGTCTATTGGAAATTGTTTGGAGTAATTCCTACTGAAGGAAAGGTGACTGCATACCCCTGGAAAGATCCTTGCTGTGAATCCAGTGTTACATATGGTTGTCCTCTTGAACAGCATCTCAAAGAATCATTGACACTGGGTTTTTCAGGGAAGGTGCATTTGCAAAGAACCCAGAGACAACTGCACATCTACACATTATAGGATCTAAAGCAATGATAAAGGGATGGCATTAATTATGGGCAATTTTAATCTACAAATGAACTGAAAATATCAGATTGGTAGTATTGGACTGAATGAGGAGTTCCATAGAATGATTGAGAGATAGTTTCTCAGAGCAGCACACGCTGCACAGACCAAGAGAGCAGGTTATATTAAACTTGGTCTTGTGGAATGTGACAGGATTAATCGCAACTTCAGAATGAAGACACAGCTAGGTTCCAAAGTATGATTAAATTTTACATCCTGTGTGAAAGGGAGAGGATTAGGTTTCCGACTAGCATTTGAAACCTAAATAAGGACACTATGAGGGCATGAAAAATGAGCTAGCTGAAGTGAACCTGTATTGTAGGCCAAGGAATAGATTAATGTGTTAGACATTTAAGGGGACATGTTGGGATACTGGGATACTTAGAATAAGTAAATTCTTGAGGTCCTTTGTTCACCATAAAAAAAACATTCAAAGGTAAGGACCCACCATTTGCTGTTAACTAATGAAGTTAGGGAAAGGATCAAAATTAAAGAAGCAGTGTAAACATGCAGGGATGAGTGGCAGGTCAGGTGATTGGATAGAATATAAAGAATGGAAGAGAATAACTAAAAGGTTAACAGGAGGTAAAAGATCACAGTATGAAGGGAAGCTAGCTAGGAACGTAGAAACAATAGCAAGAGCTTCTACAGGTGTTTAAAAAAGATAAGGGTAAATAAAATGAGTGTTGATTCTTTAGACAATAAGAATGGTGTGTTAATAGTAGATAATAAGGAAGTGACTGATGAAATGAAAAATATTTTGATTCTGTCATCAGCACAGACAATATTAGAAAGACTCTAGTAATAGGTGTAAATTAAGAGGTTTAAAGGAAACAGGAACTGAGGGAAATTCTCAAGGCAGAAGCAGTATGGGGCAAAAACCATAGAATTCACTCTGCAGTTTGAAAGGGATTTGCTAGAATCAGATGTAACAGCAAGACTGTAGAGCAGCAATGACAGGAATTTCTGGGGATAATTCAGGAGGGACAGCAGTAACTCATCCCAAGGAAGAAGAAACATATGAGGGGGAGAACAAGGCAACCATGGCTGACAAGGGAAGTCAGTCACAACATAAAAGCAAAATAAAACACATTTAATGTGGCAAAGGTTTGGGAAGCCTTTTAAAAACAGCAGAGAATAACTGTAAAAAGAAATAAGAGGGAGAAGACAAAAGTTAAGAGCAAGCCAGCTGGTAACTTTTTTTTAGATTAGATTAGATTACTTACAGTGTGGAAACAGGCCCTTCGGCCCAACAAGTCCACACCGACCCTCCAAAGTGCAGCCCACCCAGACCCATTCCCCTACATTTACCCCTTCACCTCACACTACAGGCAATTTAGCATGGGAGGAAACCGGAGCACCAGGAGGAAACCCATGCAGACACAGGGAGAATGTGCAAACTCCACACAGACAGTTACCTGAGGCGGGAATTGAACCCGGGTTTCTGGCGCTGTGAGGCAGCAGTGCTAACCACTGTGCCACCGTGCTGCCCATGGTAATATAGAAGAAAAATGCAAGATTTTTTTTAGATATCTGAAATGTAAGAGAGGGGCAAAAGTGGACCTTGCATTTCTGGAAAATGAGGCTGCAGAGGCAGGAATGGGAAACAAAGACATGGTGGAAGAACTAAATAGGTACTTTAGATTAGTTTTCACAGTGGAAAACACCAGCAGCAACCAGCACTTCAAGAGAGTCCATTATTAAGGAGCAGGTGCTGGGGAAGCTGGAGAAATCACCAAGACAAAGTGAACTACAGCCCACGGTTCCAAAGGAGATAGCTGAGGAGATTGTGGAGGCTTTGGTAAGGACTGGAAAATGCCTCATGTAACACCCTTGTTTAAAAAAAAAAAGAGGGAGGCAGAAAACAGGAAGCTATAGACCAATTAGACTGGTAAGATTTTAGAATCCATTATTAAGGATGGGATTTTGGAGTACTTCGAAGTGCATGGAAAAATACAGTTCATCAATGTGAAGTGATGCCTGACAAATACATTAGAATTCTTTAAGGAGGTAAGTTCGACAAAGGAGAATGTCAGTGAATGTCATCTATTTGGATTTCCAGAAGGCCTTTGACAAGGTGCAGCACAGGAGACTGCTAAATGCTGTTAATATTAAGGTACTGGCCTGAATAGAGGATTAGCTGACTGGCAGAAGGCAGAGAGTAGAAATAAAGGGGTCTTTTTCAAGATGACAGCTGGTTACTAGTAGAAGTGCAGGGGTCTGTGTTGGGACCACAACTATTCACGTTATACATGAAGGATGCAGACGAAGAAATTGAGGGCATTGTTGCCAAGTTTGCAAATGACACAAAGACAGATGGAGAGACATGTAGTGTTGAGGAAGCAGGGAGGCAGCAGCAGAACGTGTACATACTCAGACAGTGGGCAAAGAAGGTGCAGATGGGATATAACGTGAGGTGGTGTGAGGCTATGCACTTTGGTAGGAAGAATAGAGGCATAGAATATTTTCTAAATGGAGAAAGGCTTCAGAAATCTGAAGAGCAAAGGGACTTGGGAGTCCTATTCAGAATTCTCTTAAGGTTAACATTTGGAAGTTAGGAAGGCAAATGCAATATTAACATTCATTTCAAGAGGGCTAGAATGCAAGAGCAGAGACGTGCTGCTGAGGTTGTGTAAAGCTCTGGTTAGACTGCATTTGGAATATTATGAGCAGTTTTGGACCCTGTACCTATGAAGGATGTACTGGCACTGGAGGAGGTCCAGATGAGGTTTACTAGAATGATCCAATTAGGTGATTAAGGGGTTGTCTATGAGGAGTTGTTGAGGAATCTGGGTCTGTACTCCGAGTTTAGAAGGATGAAGGGGGAATGTGATTTAAATTTCAAGATTACTGAAAAGCCTGGATATAGTGGTGAAGCTGAAGGTCCATGCACAACATTAACTTCTGCAACTGGATGTCACTATTGGATCACCCTAATCAGCATATGTGGAACCGTGGAGGGATCCTTCGAGCACCTGCACAGTTTAGAGGTAAAACACTGCTCATCAGGGTTGACAGGAATGTAGAATTTGGACAAGATCAACAACCATGGTCTTTTTAAATTGCACAACAGGTTCAAGGGTTGAATAATCTACTTCTGCTGCTGCTTCTCATCTTTGTATGTACTGTCAAATATACTGCTCATGCTGAACTGTAAGGACTAAGTATTCCAACTTCAATCTCCAATGGATTCACCATGATGAGCACAAACCATTTATAGGTTGTCAGGTTACACGGAGGTGTGCAGGATACAATCCCGACACAGTTACAACAGGTGATGCTCCAACAGAAAGAAATATAACAAAGTAATACAAAGGACTTGCAGGTGTCGTAAATCTGAAAGTAAAACAGAAATTGCTAGAGAACATATTATTCTGAGTGTATCTGTGGAGAGAAAGCAAAGTTAATGTTGCGGTCTGCAGACCTGAAGAAGGGTCACTGGACTAGAAACATTAACTCTGCTTTCTCTCGATAGGCACTTGCAGCCCTGCTGAGTTTCTCCAATCATTTCTGTTTTTGTTTCAGTGCTACAGCAGAGCTGTTTCTATGTCAATAATCAGACAGTACCTTGGAATGGGACATCAACAAGCTTTGAATGGTCAAATAGGATCCCGTTCATTGAGGTCTTCGTATCTTTCCTGTCAGCCATGATCTGTGGAAATAGAGTGGTGCATCAGTTGGTGTGGTCAAAGTGGAGTGGTTAACAGCCACAGTCCAAGTGGGGAGACAGAACCTGGGAAGACTGGAAACAAAGGAACTAATAGAAACGGTCTCTTAGGAGAGGCAAGGAAATCTAAATAAATCTGGACCAATAAAAGGCAAAGAAACACTCTAGAAATTCCTCTCAGATGATGGAAACCATTCTACGAGATTACAACAGATCAAACTCAATTCTTTTGAGGTGGTTTGGGCAATGTCAGGCAACAGGCAGAGGACAGACTAGTGTCGGCATGTTTATCTCCTGCCTGCTCAGTACAAATGATGTTACAAGTCCCCAGATCAGGATTCCCCTTCTTGCTGACTATCCTTGCAGCCTGCACCAGAACCAAGAATCCTATACACCTCTCACTTCTTAAAATCAGACAGCACAGAAAGAGGTCGGACACACTGTGCCTGAGCTTATTCTTTGAGGGAGTTGGTCAATTAGTCTTTTGCCCCTTTTACCAAGAACTGTCTCCATATTTATCCATTATCTGCTGCCTATTCCACACTTGGACTGTGACTACACCTCCCAAAGCACTTCATTGGTTGTGAAGTAATTTGGGATATTTAGTAGCCATGACAGAAGCTACAAGTTTTTCTTTTATTCACTTCAGAAAAGCTATTGTTGAATTTGCTCTAGCCACCATTTCAGGCAGAATATTCCACATCACAATTCCCAGTGTAAAATAAACTTCTCATCTCATGACTGAGTCTTTTGCTAAATAGTTTAAATCTCTAACCTCTTGTTACCATCACCCTTTTGCCATTGAAAAAAGCTTCTCCCTACCTTCTCTAGAACTCCAAGCTTTGTTTTGTGTCGCCCATAGCAAATATAGCTGTTAAAAGCTGGTAACAATTCTCAGCTGTTGCTTCACATTTAATAATGTGCATTGCATTGATCAGATCCCACTCCATGGCTGGAAATCATTATCCACAGGCCAGGGTGGTGCTGAGGGGGATGCTGCACTGTAAAGGTGTTGGCCTTCAGGTGAGACTTTAAACTGAAGTCCTATGGTCTATCAGTATCAATGCAAAGTATGGTTGCCAAAACAAAAGAAAAGCTTACATTTTCGTAACACCTTCCAGACCTTATAGACAGAGATCAACAGCACAGAAAAAGGCCCTCAAGGTCCATTATGTGTGTCAAAAACAACCACCTAACAATTCTCACCACAATTTCCAACACTTGGTCTACTGCCTTGTCATTACAAATGTATATTTAAATACTTTTTCAATGTTCTGAGGGTTCCTGCCTCTCCCACCCTCACAGTTTGTTCCAGATTCCCACCACCCTCTGGGTGAAAATGTTTTTCCTCATATCTCCTCTAAGCCTCCTGCCCCTTTCCTTAAATCTACATTGCCTTGTCATTGATCCCTCCACCAAAGGTTAAAGTTCTTCGTCTACCCTACCTATGTTCCTCATAATTTTATATCTCTGTCATGGCATATCTCAATCTCCTCAATGTTAAGGAAAACAACCCCAGTCTGTCCAATTTCTCTTCATAACGGTAACTCACTAACATGGGTACATTTCTTCTGTACCCTCCCCAGTGGTCATATCCCTTCTATCGTGTAGATTCCAGCACTGCACACAATATTCTAGCTGTGAACTAACTAAAGTTTTATACAGTTCCAGCATAACCTCCCTGCTCTTAAACTCTATGCCTCAACTAATAAGGGCCAATATCCTTTCTTAACCACTTTAGCCACCTGAAAGATACCTTAAGGGACCAGTATAAATGCACACCAAGGTCCCTTTGATCATCAGTGCTGCCCAGAGTCCCACCGTTCATCATGTATTCCCTTGTCAAAAAGTGTGGTGCTGGATAAGCACAGCCAGTCAGGCAGCATTTGAGAAGCAGGAGAGTTAATGTTTTGACGAGCTTATGTTCAAAATGTCAACATCCCTGATGAAGAGCTTATGCTCAAAACATCAACTCTCCTGCTCCTCAGATACTGCCTGACCTGCTGTGCTTTTCCAGCACCACACGTTTTGACTCTGATTTCCAGTGCTCACTTTCTCCTATCATGTATTCCCTTGTCTCTTGTTTGTCCTGCTCAAGTACATTACCTCTCATACATCTGGACTGAATTATATTTTATATTGATAAATCTATCTGCCCAGCCCATCCATATCCTCTTGTACTCTAACACTATTCTCCAACTAATCTTTGTATCGTCTGTAAACTTACTGATCAACCTTCCTACATTCAAGTCTGAATCATTTTTATAAACCACAAACAGCAAGGGCCCCTATACTGATCCCTGTTGGAGCCCATTGGACAGAGGCTTCTAATCACAAAATCACCCTCAACCATCATCCTCTGCTTCCTGCCTCTCAGCCAACAGTGGAGCCAATTTGCCAAATTTCCTTGGATTCCATGCTCTTTAATCTTTGCTATCAGTCTCCCATATGGGACCTTATCAAAAGCCTTGCGGAAGTCCAATAGACTACATCAAAAGCCTTGCCATCTACATTCCTGGTCACCTCTTTGAATATTCAACCAAGTTAATCAGACATAACCTCCCCTTAACTAGATCATGTCGACTGTTCTTGATTAATCCCTGCCTCTCCAAATGCTGATTAATTCTGTCCCTCAGAATTGCTTCCAATAATTTCCACACCACTGAGGTAAGACTGACTGGTCTTTAGTTTCCTAATTTATCCCTTGCTTCCTTCAGGATGTCCCAAAGTCCTTTAGAGCCAATGGAGTGATTTAAAGTGCAGTCATTGTTTTAATGAGAGGAGAAACATGATAGAAATAGAGGGGGGAAGGTGACCTAGTGGTATTATTGCTGGACTATCAATCCTGAGATCCAGGTAATGTTCTGGGGACCTCGGTTTGAATTCTGGCTTGGCAGATGGTAGAATCTGAATTCAATAAAAATCTGGAATTAAGAGACTAATGATGTCCACAAATTCATTGTTGATTGAGAGGAAAGATCCATCTGGTTCACTAATCTGCCATTCTCACCTGCTCTGGCCTACATGTGATTCCAGATCCCCCAGCAACACTTTCATGCCATGAATTAATTTTTTTAGATGTCAGTTTGTGCAGAGCAAGATCACATAAATTCACATATAACAGTCAGCTAATCTGTTTTAATGATGTTGACTGAGAGATAACCAATGGCCAAAACGCTGGGAGGACACGTCCTTGCTCCTCTATGAAATAGTGACATTTTACATTGATCTGAGGAAACATATGGGGCCCTTAATTTAAATTTCATTCTCAAATTGGTTAGTCATTTAAGTTTTGATGGTGGGATCTTGCTGTGCTTATTTTCAATGTCTCATTGTGAAAGCAATTCATTGTTAAAGTATTTTCAATATTGGTGTGGCGTATAGATTTAATGGATAGATAAGTGCCAATCTTTCTGCTGCCTAGTCTGAGAATCTATTCTGAATTTATTAACAATAGGAGGTTGTACAGTTAACAAAGTATAAGCAGCAAGCTCTCAGTTAGTCCCAGTGACACAGGTATGGCTCATGGACTGTGTGTACTGGGGGTGGTCAGGTTCACGCACAGACCAGCCAGTGTGACTGTGGATGATCAATACCTTTGAGCAGATTTCATGCAATCTGGTGGCAATGGCCTTCGCTGGCATGTCACAGCGGAATACGTGACATTTCAATACACGTGTCAGTTTGTCTCTGGCGACATAGGCAAAATCCCTAAAAATAAAACATAGAATTCATTAAAATACCTAGCGAGAGATAAGATGGACAAGTGACAGAAACTGAACTTATAACCTGACTCCACTAATGATTCGGAGATGCCGGTGTTGGACTGGGGTGTACAAAGTTAAAAATCACACAACACCAGGTTATAGTCCAACAGGTTTAATTGGAAGCACACGAGCTTTCGGAGCGACGCTCCTTCATCAGGTGATTGTGGAGGGCTCGATCGTAACACAGAATTCTGTGTTACGATCGAGCCCTGCACAATCACCTGATGGAGCGTCGCTCCGAAAGCTCGTGTGCTTCCAATTAAACCTGTTGGACTATAACCTGGTGTTGTGAGATTTTTAACTCTGACTCCACTAAGATTGTGTTGAATAAGCAGAGTGTTTGTAGACACTGTCCCATTAGGAATAATAAAAGTAATACAAACAGTACGGGGCTACAAATTAGGGAAGTTTCAAAATAAAGAAAGGCAAGAACTGCATTTCAAACATCACCTTTCACCACCTCAGGAAATCCCAAAGTGCTTCACAGCCAATGATGTATGTTTTGAAGTGCCATTACTGCTGCAGGAAAAGTTGCAGCTAAATGGCTCACAGAAACTCCCACAAACCGAAATCTGACAACCCCAATGGGTCACTTGTTTTTCTGCTGTTAATTGGTGGATAAATGTTGATCCAGTAACTAGAGAAAACTCCCTACTTTTGTGTGAAATAATTCAATGGTGATTCTCACATTCATGAAAAGAAACTTGGGGCCCTTGCCTGAAAGATGGCCCTCTGACAGATTCCCTTAGTACTGCACTGAGTGGCAGCCTGGAATTTGTCCTTTTGTCGGGGTGGGGTTTGAACCTATGAACTTCTGACTCTGCGTTTACACCATTATTCCTCACTAAGCCACAAACAGCACATTCAGTCAACTACAAGCTTTTACTGAGTGCCAATACAGGAGAACACAATGAAGGTGAGATAGGACTTAAGGCTACAGGTATCGGATATGGTTGGGGTTGGGAGACTGGATGGCAGCTTTGTGTTCAGTCTAAACCAACATCACAGGGTGGATACCAAGGGGAATTCACACACAGGAAGCAAAGGAATGAAAATGAATGCGATGTACGGGCAGGCAGTAACTAGGAGCAAATGCAGCAGATTCTATTTCAGGAGACTAGTTTTATTAAAAATGTGTTCATGAAGATTGGAAGATGACACAATGAGGTGAAGAATGTGAGAAATGGAGGCTCAAATACTATACCTCTCACTGCATCACAGCCAGATCAGCCAGAGGAGAGAAAAACCAAATTAGATCATTGCACCATGCAAGAAACAACCTTAACACTGCACAATAGCAGGACAGTCACAGCATGCCACTGCCAAGGGAGTTATCTGTACACTGACTGGTCTCTCAATCCCTTCCTCTCCCAGGAGATCTGAAGAATGTCTGGTATCTCTCACTTTTACATACAAAGGGTGTTAGATGTTTAAAACTTTCTTCCATACATGGCAGTGGATGCTGGATCAGTTGTTAATTTTAAGTTGGTTTTTTGTTAAGCAAAAGTATTGAGTGATATGGGCCAAAGGCAGATATATGGAGTTAGGCCAGAGATCAGCCATGATCTCACTGAATGATGGAACAGTTGAGGGACTGAATGGCCAACTACTGTTCTTGCGCTCCTAGTCCTCTCTCTCAGGGGATATCTGTACATTGACTGGTGTCTCTCAGTCCCCTCTCTTTCTCTCAGTCAGATATGTGTACACTGATTGGTGCCTTCCAGTTCCCTCTCTCTCAGGGGAAATAACACAGCAATTGGTTCAGTAGATCTCAGTTGGCTTTCTTCTAGGCATGTGCTCAGTTGCGGCTCTTGTTAGACTGCATCATGGCTCTGGAGTTGCAGATAGACTCACTTTGGGGCAACAGCGATGCTGACGGGATTGTGGATAGCACATTTAGTGAATTGGTTACATCGCAGATTATAATTACTGAGGGAGAAAGGGAATGGGTGACCAAAAGACTGAGAAACAGCAGGAAGGCAGTGCAGGTGTCCCTTGCGGTCATCTCCCTCCAAAGCAGGTGTACCATTTTGGATACTGTTGGGGCTGATTGCTCACCAGGGGAAGGCAGCAGTAGCCAGGTTCATGGCTGGCTCTGCTGTATAGAAGGGCAGGAAAAAGAGTGGAAGGGCTATAGTCATAGGGGATTCAATTGTAAGGGGAGTAGATAGGCGGTACTGTGGTCGAAAACGAGACTCCTGAATGGTATGTTGTCTCCCAGGTGCAAAGGTCAGGGATGTCTCAGAAAAACTGCAGAAAATTCTCAAGGGGAAGGGTGAACAGCCAATTGTCGTGGTGCATCTAGGCACCAATGATATAGGTTAAAAAATGGGATGACATCCTACAAGCAGAATTTAGGGAGTTAGGAACCAAGTTAAAAAGTAAGACCTTAGAGGTAGTAATCTCAGGATTGTTACCCATGCCACGTGCTAGTCAGAGTAGAAATGATAAAATATTCAGGATGAATACGTGGTTTGGGAGATGGTGCAGAAGGGAGGGGTTCAGATTTTTGGGACATTGGGACTGGTTCTGGGGGAGGTGGGACTATTACAAATTGGACCATCTACACCTGGGACAGACTGGAACCAACGTCCTTGGGGGTGCTTTTGCTAACGGTGTTGGGGAGGGTTTTAACTAATGTGGCAGGGGATGGGAACCAAATGAGGTGGTTGGTGGACAGGGACGAGATAGTAACTGAAGCCTGTAAGGAACTAGGTAATGAAGTCAGCGTGAGTAAGGGGAAGAGTAGGCAGGAAGCGGAGGATGAACGCAGAGGGACTGGTGGTCTGAAGTGCATTTGTTTTAAAGCCAGAAGTATAGTAGGTAAGGCAGATGAACTTAAGGCTTGGATTAGCACCTGGGAATATGATGTTTTTGCTATCACTGAGACTTGGTTGAGGAAAGGGGATGATTGGCAACCAAATATCTCAGAATATAGATGCTTCAGGGGGGATAGAGAGGGAGATAAAAGGGGTGGAGGAGTTATATGATTGGTCAGAGAGGATATCACAGCTGTGCTGAAGGAGGGCACTATGGAGGGCTCAAGCAGTGAGGCAATATGGGCAAAGCTCAGAAATAGGAAGGCAGTGGCAACAATGCTGGGACTGTACCACAGGCCTCCCAACAGCGAGCGTGAGATAGAGGTACAAGTATGTAGAGAGTTCATAGAAAGATGTAGGAGCAACAGGGTGGTGGTGATAGCAGATTTTAATTTTCCCAACATTGACTGGGATTCACTTCGTGCTAGAGGTCTGGAAGGAGCAGAATTTGTAAGGAGCATCCAGGAGGGTTTTCTAGAGCTGTATGTAAATAGTCCAACTTGGGAAGGGGCCACAGTGGACATGGTGTTGGGAAATGAGCCCAGACAGGTGGTTGAAGTTTCAGAAGGAGATTACTTTGGGAATAGTGATCACAATTTCACAAGTCTTAGAATGCGCATGGACAAAGATGAGAGTGTTCCTAAAGGAAGAATGCTAAATTGGGGGAAGGCCAACTATAGCAAAATTCAGGAGGAGCTGGGGAATGTGGTTTGGGAGCAGCCATTTGAAGGGAGATCCACAATCAATATGTAGGAGGCTTTTAAAGAGGTTGATTAGAGGTCAGGAGAGATACGTTCTTGTAAAACGGAGGGATAAAAATGGCAAGATTAGGGAATCATGCATGACTGGTGAAATTGAGAGACTAGCTAAGAGGAAAAAGGATGCGTACATAAAGTCATGGCAACTGAAGACAGACGAAGTTTTGGCAGAATATTGGGAATGTAGGACCAACCTGAAACGAGGAATTAAGAGGGCTAAAAGGAGTCATAAGATATCCTGAGTGAGCAGGGTTAAGGAAAACCCTATAGCTTTTTATTCATATACAAGGAGCAAGAGGGTAACCTGGGAAAGGGTTGGCCCACTCAAGGACAAAGGAGGAAAGATATGTGTGGAGTCAGAGAAAATGGGTGAGATTCTTAATGAGTACTTTGCATTGGTATTCACTGAGGAGAGGGACATGGTGGATATTGAGATTAGGGATAGATCATTGATTACTCTAGGGCAAGTTGGCATAAGGAGGGTGGAAGTGTTGTGTATTCTAAAAGGTATTAAGGTGGACAAGTCCCCAGGCCTGGATGGAATCTATCCCAGGTTACTGAGGGAAGTGAGAGAGGAAATAGCTGGGGCTTTAACAGATATCTTTGCAGCATCTTTGAGCACGGGGGAGGTCCCGGAGGACTGGAGAATTGCTAATGTTGTCCCTTGTTTAAGGAGGGTAGCAGGGATAATCCAGTTAATTACAGACATCAGTGGTAGGAAAGCTACTGGAGAAGTTACTAACGGATAGGATATATATCCATTTGGAAGAAAGTGGGCTTATCAGTGATAAGCAGCATGGTTTTGAGCAGGGAAGGTCATGACTTACAAACTTAATAGA
The DNA here is from genome assembly GCF_004010195.1 of Chiloscyllium plagiosum. NCBI lineage: Eukaryota > Metazoa > Chordata > Chondrichthyes > Orectolobiformes > Hemiscylliidae > Chiloscyllium > Chiloscyllium plagiosum. The sequence goes on along the minus strand of NC_057715.1, from coordinate 118,979,647 downwards.
ATTCTTTGTAGAGGTGACAAAGTTGATTGATGAGGGAAGGGATGTACATGTCATATACATGGACTTCAGTAAGGCATTTGAGAAGGTTCCCCTTGGTAGGCTGATGAAGGAGGTGAAGTCACATGGAGTCCAGGATGTTCTCGCTAGATGGATCGAGAACTGCTAGGCAACAGGGGACAGAGAGTAGTAGTGGAAGGGAGCTTCTCAAAATGGAGACCTGTGACCAGTGGCGACCCACAGGGATCTGTGCTGGGACCACTGCTGTTTGTGATGTACATAAATGATTTGGAGGAAGGTGTAGGTTGCCTCTTTAGTTGCAGATGACACTAAGATTGGTGGAATAGCAGATAGCGAAGGGGACTATCAGAGAATGCAGCAGAATATACATAGATTGAAGAGTTGTGCAGAGAAATGGCAGATGGAGTTCAATCCAGACAATTGAGAGGTGATGTATTTTGGAGGATCCAATTCAAGAGCGAACTATACAGTAAATGGAAAAGTCCTGGGGAAAATTGATATACAGAGAGATCTGGGTGTTCAGATCCATTGTTCACTGAAGGTGGCAACGCAGGTCAGTAAGACGGTCAAGAAGGCACATGCTTTCCTTCATTGGATGGGGTATTTAGTAGAAGAGTTGGCAGGTCATGCTACAGTTGTATAAGACTTTGGTTCGACCACATTTGGAATACTGCATACATTTCTGGTCGCCACATTACCAAAAGGATGTGGATGCTTTCGAGAGGGTGCAGAGGAGGTTCACCAGGATGTTACCTGGTATGGAGGGTGCTAGCTATGAGGAGAGGTTGAGTAGATTAGGATTATTTTCATTGGAAAGTAGTCAGAGTTGGGGGGGACCTGTTTGAGGCTGACAAAATCAAGCGAGGTGTAGACAGGGTGGATAACAAGAAGCATTTTCCTAGAGTGGAGGTCTCCATTACTGGGGGTCATGAGTTCAAAGTGAGAGGGGAAACGTTTAGGGGAGATATGTGTGGAAAGTTCTTTACACAGTGGGTGGTGGGTCCTGGAATGCACAGTGGAAGTGGTAGGGGCGGGGAAAAATATCATCATTTATGATGTATCTAGACAGATACATGAATAGGCAGGAAGTAAAGGGATACAGATCTTTAGAAAATAGGCGCAGGTTTAGATAGAGGATATGGATCAGCACAGGTTTGGAGGGCTGAAGGGCCTGTTCCTGTGCTTCTGTTAACACTGATAAAATAGGCCCTGCAGGGGTTTGTGGAATTCCAGATGTGGAAATGCTGCTGCAAGTGCTCACCAACCCCTGGGTTGGGAGGGAGCGAGGGTTGGGATTGAATGTAAGGGCAGAGAGCTAAGGCAGAGTTGGCTCACCTATGAATTGAGGGTAAAGGCAGCACAGTGAGAGTGCAGGGTTACAGCACACAAAGGGAGCTGCGATCTTTACATACCGCCCACTGTCCCGGCCGACACCCCATACCCGGATGCTGACAATCGGTTGCGTATGCAGCAGATTCTGGCCCAGGGGATCGATGAGGTTCAGTGTGTCATCCTCAAGCAGGAGCAGCATGTCTTTACCCTGGGGAAAAAAAGCATGGTGTACCAAGAACTGTCAGATAATATAGTTGTTATTCCCCAAAGAAATGAAACAGCCATTTTGTACTCAGCCAAATTCCTCAAATAGCAATGAGAAAGTTAACCATCAGATCTGTTTTTAACGTTGGAGGACCTGGAACTATTGTCTATGTCACCAGGTATGATACAAAAAAGTGCTTATTTTATGTACATTAATTTTTTTAGGTTAGAGAACAAAGAAAACGTACAGCCCAGGAACAGGCCATTCAAGCCTGAGCCGATCCAAATGTACTGTCTAAGCCTGTCGTCCAATTCCTAATTGGACTGATGCTGCTTGCAACATTCGTAACAAGGTAGATGAGTTAACGGCACAAATCATCACGAATCCATATGAGTTAGCACCCGTTACACAGACATGGTTACAGGATGGTCACAACTGGGAGTTAAATATCCAGGGGTATCAGACTATTCAGAAGGACAGACGGGAAGGTAAGGGAGGTGGTGTAGCTCTGATATTTAAGGATGACATTAGGACGGTGGTGAGAGATGATATAGGTTCTATGGTAAATAAGATCGAATCCATTTCAGTGGAAATTAGGAATTCTAACAAGAAAATGTCACTGGTATCTATAGGTGTAATCTATAGGCCATCAAATTATAATATCACAGTAGAACAGGTAATAAAAAAAACTAATGCTTGTAAAAATGGTACAGCAAAAACGTCAATTTACACGTCGATTGGTCAAACCAGCTCAGTCAGGGTAGCCTTGAGGAGGAGTTCATTGAATGTATCCTTGATAGTTTACTGGAACAGTATGCAATGGAACTGACAAGGGAGCAAGTATCCTAGATTTGGTCCTGTGTAATGAGACAGAAATAATTAATGAGGCCACAATTAGGGATCACTTTGGAAGGAGCGACTACAGTGTGGTTGAATTTAGAATACAGATGGAAAGTGAGAAGATAAAATCCAACACCAGGGTCCTGTGCTTAAACAAAGATAACTACAATAGGATGAGGAAGTAGACTAGAAACAAAGATTTTATGGTGGGACAGTTGACTACCAGTCGAGGACTTACAAAGCAATTTTTCAAAGTGCTCAGCAAACGTATATACCAGTGAAAAGGACGGACTGTAGGAAAAGGGGTAATCTGCCATGGGTGTCTAAGAAAATAAAGGAGGCTATCAAATTTAAAGAGAAGGCATACAAAATGACCAAGAACAGTGGGAAACTAGAAGATTGCAAAAGCTTTAAAGGTCAACAGAAGCCACAAAAAGAGCTATAAAGTAAGATAGATGATGAGAAAAAAACTAGCTCAATATAAAAACTTAAAATATATAAAATAAGAGTGGGTAAAGTAAACATTGAGAAGAGGGATTTCATAATGGGATAAAGGAAATGGCCAAGGCATGGAATAGGTATTTTGTGTCGGTCTTCACAGGGGAAGAAACTAATAACATGCCAACAATTGGCAAAGAGACGAAGGGTAGGTGAGGACCTGGAAACAATTATCACGAAAGAGGTAATGTTGGGCAAGCTAATGGAGCTACAGGAAGCCAAGGTTCCAGGCCCTGATGGAACGCATCCCAGGGTACTAAAAAGATATGGTGGGAGAAATAGCAAATGCGCTCGTGGTAATTTTCCATAATTCACTGAACTCTGGAACAGTTCCAGCAGATTGGAAAACAGCAAATGTGATGCCACTGTTGTAAAAGGGAGGAGGACATAAGATGGGGAATTATAGGCCGATTAGCTTAACTTGTGTAGTGGGGAAAACGCTTGTGCCTATGATCAAGGAAGAAATAGCAAGGCATCAAGATAGAAATTGTCCCTTTGGGCAGACACAGCATGGGTTCATGACGGGCAGGTCATTCTTAACTAATCTACAGGAATTCTATAAAGACATTATGAACACTACGGACAACAGGGACTCAGCAGATGCAGTGTATCTAGATTTCCAAAAGGCATTCAACAAGGTGCCACACAAAAAGGTTACTGCATAAGATAAAGATGCATGGCTTTATGGGCAATGTATTAGCATGGATAGAGGGCTGGTTAACCAACAGGAAGCAAAGAATGGGAATAAATGGATGCTATTCTGGTTGGCAGTGATTAGTGGTGTGCCTCAGGGATCAGTGTTGGGATTGCAATTATTCACAATGTACATAGATGATTTGGAGTTGGGGACCATGCGTAGTGTGTCAAAGTTTGCAGATGACACTAAGATAAGTGGTAGAGCAAAGTGTGACTTTCACCTTGGTTATGGAGAGAGATAGGTGCGTGCAACAGGGTAGGTTTTACAATTGGGGGAAGGGTAAATACGATGCTGCAAGACAGGATCTGAGGAGCATAAGTTGGGAGGATAGGCTGTCAGGGAAGGATGTCGTTGAAATGTGGAACTTTTTCAAGGAACAGATACCACGTGTCCTTGAAACGTATGTACCTGTCAAGCAGGAAAGAGATGGTCGTGTGAGGGAGCCTTGGTTGACGAGGGAGGTTGAATGTCTAGTAAAGAGGAAGAAGGAGGCTTACATAAGGTTGGGGAAACAAGGTTCAGACAGAGCGATGGAGGGATACAGGATAGCCAGAAGGGAGCTGAAGAAAGGGATTAGGAGAGCTAAGAGAGGGCATGAAAAATCTTTGGCGGGTAGAATCAAGGATTACCCGAAGGCCTTTTATGCGTATGTGAGAAACATGAGAATGATGAGAATGAGGGTAGTAGTGGGAGACTGTCTTGAGTCGGAAGAGATAGGAGAGGTCTTGAATGAGTACTTTTCTTCAGTATTTACAAATGAGAGGGACCGTATTTTTGAAGAGGAGAGTATGAAGCGGACTGGTAAGCTAGAGGAGATACTTGTTAGGAAGGAAGATGTGTTGGGCATTTTGAAAAACTTGAGGATAGACAAGTCCCCCGGGTCTAACGGGATATATCCCAGGATTATGTGGGAAGCAAGAGAGGAAATTGCAGAGCCGTTGGCAATGATCTTTTCGTCTTCACTGGCAACGGGGTAGTACCAGGGGACTGGAGAGTGGCGAATGTTGTGCCCCTGTTCAAAAAAGGGAATAGGGATAACCCCGGGAATTACACGCCAGTTAGTCTTACTTCGGTGGTAGGCAAAGTAATGGAAAGGGTACTGAGGGATAGGATTTATGAGTATCTGGAAAGACACTGCTTGATTAGGGACAGCCAGCATGGATTGAGAGGGGTAGGTCTTGCCTTACAAGTCTTATTGAATTCTTTGAGGAGGTGACCAAGCATGTGGATGAGGGTAGAGCAGTGGATATAGTGTACATGGATTTCAGTAAGGCATTTGATAAGGTTCCCCATGGTAGGCTTATGCGGAAAGTCAGGAGGCACGGGATAGAGGGAAATTTGGCCAATTGGATAGAAAACTGGCTAACCGGAC
>NC_057715.1:118970920-118974463 GCF_004010195.1 Chiloscyllium plagiosum | reverse complement strand
AGGATGTTGCCTGGTATGGAGAATAGGTCGTACAAGGATAGGTTGAGAGTGCTAGGCCTTTTCTCATTGGAACGGCGAAAGATGAGGGGTGACTTGATAGAGGTTTATAAGATGATCGGGGAATAGATAGTCAGAGACTTTTTCCCTGGGTACAACAGACTGTTACAAGGGGACATAAATTTAAGGTGAAGGGTGGAAGGTATGGGGGATGTCAGGGGTAGGTTCTTTACCCAGAGAGTGGTGGGGGCATGGAATGCGCTGCCTGTGGGAGTGGCAGAGTCAGAATCATTGATCACCTTTAAGCGGCAATTGGATAGGTCCATGGATAGGTGCTTAAGCTAGGCCAAATATTTGGCACAAGGGCCGAAGGGCCTGTTCTGTGCTGTATTGTTCTATGTTCTATGACGGTGAAACTTTGCAAAGGGACACAGGCAGTTTCAGTGAGTGGGCAAAGGTCTAGCAGATGGAATACAATATTAATGTGAAGTCATCCATTTCAGTAAAAAAGGCTATTACTTGAATGGCAAGAAATTGCAGCATGCCGCTGTGCAGAGGGACCTGGGTGTCCTTGTGCATGAATGACAGAAGACTGGTCTGCAGGCACAACAGATAATTAAGGTGGCAAATGGAATTTTGCCCTTCGCTGCTCAAGGGATTGAGTTTAAAATCAGAAGGGTAATGTTACAGCTGGCAAGGCTACACCTGGAGTAGTGTGTGCAGTTTTGGTCTCCTTACTTGAGAAAGGATGTACTGGCAATGGAGGGGTGCAATGGAGGTTCACTGGGTTTATTCCAGAGTCGACGAGTTGGCTTATGAGGAGAGGCTGAGTAGCCTGGAATTATATTCATTGGAATTTAGAAGAATGAGGGGGGAATCTTATAAAACATAATTATGAAGGGAATAGATACGAAAGGAGTAGAGTGGATGTTTCCACTGGCGGGTGAAAGTAGGACAAGAAGGCATAGCCTCAAGATTAGAGGGAGCAGATTTAGGACTGAATTGAGAAGGAACATCTTCACCCAGACGGTTGTGAATCTATGGAATTCCCTGCCCAGTGAAGTAGTTGATGCTACTTCAGTAAATGTTTTTAAAGCTAAGGTAGATAATTTTTTGAACAATAAAGGACTTAAGGGTGGGCATGTGGAGCTGAGGCCGCGAAAAGATCAGCCCTGATCGTATTGAATGGTGGAGCAGGCTTGAAGAGCGAGGTGGCCTACTCCTGCTCCGAGATCTTATGTTCTTATAATGAACGAGCAGCCTTATGGTCTGGTAGGACTATGGAAAATTTACTTTTATTAGTATTCATGTAGGAACCTGGGGAACAATTGGTGAAGTGGAACTTATAAAAAATTGAAATAAAAGGGGGATTTCTCTAGATTTGAACTTCTAAACATTGGTGTTGGCTAATAGGTTGAAAAATTTGTTTTGCTGCATGTTTTTTTAGATTAGATTAGATTACCTATAGTCAGCCCAACCAGACCACACCAACCTCCTGAAGAGTAACATTCCCCTGTGACTAATGCATCTACTGCTATGGGCAATTTAGCATTGACAATTCACCTAATCTGCACATCTTTGGACTGTGGAAGGAAACCGGAGCACCTGGAGGAAACCCACGCAGACACAGGGAGAATGTACAAACTCCACACAGACAGTCGCCCGAGGCTGGAATCAAACCTGGGACCTGGTGCTGTGAGGCAGCAGTGCTAACCACTGAGTCACCGTGCCACCTTACACTGGTTCTTCGAAATTGCTTTCTATATCTAGATAGGATGTTTCAGTGAACAAACACCAAGTTCACTCACTTTTTTGAAAACAATTGATTTATCAAACCAGATTTAATTCTGGGATCTGATGTATCCAGCAGTAACATCAGTTGGGATCATAAGGTGAACTTTGCTTTTGCAAAGTTGTCATGTGATCCAATAACCACCTGAACAGACAAATAAACCCAGATTTAATGAGTTATGCTGACATAGCACTCCAACAGTGTGGCACAATCTCAGTAGTCACCCTCCCACAGTGCAGGAGTGTCTCAGTACGCACCCCCCAACAGTGCTGGGGTCTCTCAGTACGCACCCCCCCCGACAGTGCAGGGGTGTCTCAGTACACACATCCCCACAGTGCAGGGGTCTCTCAGTACGCACACCGCCCCCCCCAACAGTGCAGGGGTCTCTCAGCACGCACCCCCTCACAATGCAGGGGTGTCTCAGTATGCACCCCCCCCAGTGCAGAGGTCTCTCAGTACGCGCCCTCCCACAGTGTAGGGGTCTCTCAGTACGCGCCCTCCCACAGTGCAGGGGTCTCTCAGCACGCACCCTCCCACAGTGCAGGGGTCTCTCAGCAGGCACCCCCTCACAATGCAGGGGTGTCTCAGTATGCACCCCCCCCCAGTGCAGAGGTCTCTCAGTACGCGCCCTCCCACAGTGTAGGGGTCTCTCAGTACGCGCCCTCCCACAGTGCAGGGGTCTCTCAGCACGCACCCTCCCACAGTGCAGGGGTCTCTCAGCACGCGCCCCCCCACAGTGCAGGGGTGTCTTGTATGCACCCTCCCACAGTGCAGGGGTCTCTCAGTACACACACCCCCACAGTACAGGGGTCTCTCAGTACGCACACCCCCACAGTGCAGGGGTCTTGTATGCACCCTCCCACAGTGCAGGGGTCTCTCAGCACGCGCCCCCCCACAGTGCAGGGGTGTCTTGTATGCACCCTCCCACAGTGCAGGGGTCTCTCAGTACACACACCCCCACAGTACAGGGGTCTCTCAGTACGCACCCTCCCACAGTGCAGGGGCGTCTCAGTACACACCCTCCCATAGTGCTGGGGCGTCTCAGTACACACCCTACCACAGTGCAGGGGTGTCTCAGTACGCACCCTCCCAGTGCTGGGTGGTCACTCAGCACGCACCCTCCCACAGTGCAGGGGTCTCTCAGCACGCACCCTCCCACAGTGCAGGGGTCTCTCAGCACGCACCCTCCCACAGTGCAGGGGTCTCTCAGCACGCGCCCCCCCACAGTGCAGGGGTGTCTTGTATGCACCCTCCCACAGTGCAGGGGTCTCTCAGTACACACACCCCCACAGTACAGGGGTCTCTCAGTACACACACCCCCACAGTACAGGGGTGGCTCAGTACGCACCCCTCCACAGTGCTGGGGGGGGGGTCACAGTACGCACCCCCACATTGCAGGGGCATTTCAGTACGCACCCTCCCACAGTGCTGGGGGGGGGTCACAGTACGCACCCCCAGAGTGCAGAGGTGTTTCAGTACACACCCTCCCACAGTGCAGGGGTCTCTCAGTACGCACCCTCCCACAGTGCAGGGGTCTCTCAGTACGCACCCTGCCACAGTGCAGGGATCTCTCAGTACGCACCCTCCCACAGTGCAGGGGTCTCTCAGTACGCACCCTCCCACAGTGCAGGGGCGTCTCAGTACACACCCTCCCACAGTGCAGGGGCGTCTCAGTACACACCCTACCACAGTGCAGGGGCGTCTCAGTACGCACCCTCCCACAGTGCAGGGGTGTCTCAGTACACACCCTCCCA
>NC_057715.1:118943961-118970913 GCF_004010195.1 Chiloscyllium plagiosum | reverse complement strand
CACCCTCCCACAGTGCAGGGGTGTTTCAGTACGCACCCCCCCTCAGTACATGGGTCTCTCAGTACGCACCCTCCCACAGTGCAGGGGTGTCTCAGTACGCACCCTCCCACAGTGCAGGGGTGTTTCAGTACGCACCCTCCCACAGTGCAGGGGTCTCTCAGTACGCACCCTCCCATAGTGCAGGGGTCTCTCAGTACGCACCCTCCCATAGTGCAGAGGTCTCTCAGTACGCACCCTCCCATAGTGCAGGGGTCTCTCAGTACACACCCTCCCTCAGTACAGGGGTGTCTCAGTATGCACCCCCCCCAGTGCAGGGGTCTCTCAGTACGCACACCGCCCTCCTGCTGGGGTGTTTCAGTACACACCCTCCCACAGTGCAGGGGTGTTTCAGTACGCACCCTCCCACAGTGCTGGGGTGTTTCAGTACACACCCTCCCACAGTGCTGGGGTGTTTCAGTACACACCCCTCCCACAGTGCTGGGGCGTCTCAGTACGCACCCTCCCACAGTGCTGGGGTGTTTCAGTACACACCCTCCCACAATGCAGGGGTCTCTCAGTACGCACCCTCCCACAGTGCTGGGGTGTTTCAGTACACACCCTCCCACAATGCAGGGGTCTCTCAGTACACACCTCCCACAGTGCAGCACTTCTTCAGTAATACTGGCGTGGGGGTGGGGAAGTGGCGCCATTGCTGCTATTATCGCTGAACTGTTAATCCAGAGACCCTAGTAATGTTATGGAATCGGGATTCAGATCTTGCCATCCCAGATGTTGGAAATTGAATTCAATATAAAAATGCGGAATTACGAGTCTAATGATGACCATGAGTTGTCGATTGTCATGAAAAACCCATCTGGTTCATCAATGCCCTTTAAGGAAGGAAACTACCATCCTTACCTGGTCTGGCTGACATGTGACTCCAGACCCACAGCAACTCTTAACTGTCCGGTTGGCAATTAGGAGTGGGCAATAAATGCTGGCCGATGCAGTGACGCCCTCATCCAGTGAAAGAATAAGATGACAATATGGCTCCAACAGTGTGGCACTCCCTCAGTAATGACCCATCTCACAAATATGTAAACAAGGAACAACAGAAGGCAACTCAGTCCTTTAAGCCTTCTCCATCATACAATAAAATCTTAATTTTAAGCTTGACACGACACTCCTGCTTTTTTAAAATTAATGCTGTGGCCCTTGCGGAAACCAAACTGAGCATTCCTAAGCAGGTGCTGTTGATGACACTTTCCATCACTTTACCAATGGTTGAGAGTAGGCTGATGGAGTGGTAATTGGCTGGGTTTGATATTGTCCTGATTTTTATGTACAGGACAAACCCTAGGCAGTATCTAACATTGTCAGGTAGATGCCAGTTTTGTAGCTGTACTGGAACATCTTGGCTAGAACAGCAGCAAGTTCTGGAGCACAAGTCTTCAGTATTATTGCCAGAATGTTGTTAGGATCCATAACCTTCGCAGTATCTTGTGCCTTCAACTATTTCTTGATATCATGTGCAATGAATCAAATTAGATGAAGATGGACAGCTGTAACATTTGGCACCTCTGGAGTTTGGGATGAATCACCCACTTGGCATTACTGGCTGAAGATTGCTGCGAATGCTTCAGCCTTATCCTTTGCACCGATGTTTGGGACTCTCCCATCATTGAGGAGGGGGATATTTGTGGAGTCTTTTCCTTCAGTGAGTCCACCACTTTTCACAACTGAATGTGGTAGGACTGCAGAATATAGATCTGATCTGCTGATTGTGGGATTGCTTAGCTCTGCCTATCACTGCTTGCTTATGCTGTTTGGTATGCAAGTAGTCCTGTTTGCTGGCTTCACCAGGTCGACAGCTCGTTTTTTTTAAGTGCGCCTAGTGCTGTTCCTGCAGTCTCCATTCTTGCAGACCCAAGATCCTTCATCCCTTTGTAATAAGATTCTCCATCCACTGCCTTTTGATGAAGGGAATGCCAAAGACACTAAACCCTTAGAGAAAAGTTTCCTCATCTCTGTTTTACATGGCTGTTTATTTTTAAACAGTGACCCCTAATTTTAGATTATCCCACAAGAGAAAACATCCTTTCATCATCCACCCAGTCAAATTCCCTCAGGATCTTATATGATTCACTCAAGTCCCTGCTGACCTGTCTAAACTCTAGAGAGTACGGATCGAGACTGCCCAGCCTACTGTATTGTCATACAGTACAGAATAGATCCTTTGGCCCATCGAGCCTGTACTGCCAAAACTACACTAAATCTGCATCAGTTCACCTTCCAGCAGTAGGACCATTGCCTTGAATGTTATGACATATCAAGTGCTCATTCAAGTACTTTTTATTGTGAGGTTACCGGTCTCTACCACTCTCCTGGCAGTGCACTTCAAATCCAACCACCTTCTGGGTGAAACACTTCTTTTACCACAAAGAACTCACTGTTAACCACTAACAGTGCCCATTAGCAGCTATTCATTCTCCCAAGCTGACCTTTACCCCGCTCGGTCTACTCAACTGGTTTTCCCTCTCTCTGGCCTTCATTTCCACTATACTTTTACTCTACCCACCCTCTCTCACATATACCCTGAATATCAACCTTGCCCTAGCTGAAATCAGTTCTGAAGGGTCACTGGAGCTGAAATGTTAACTCTGTTTTCTCTCACAGATGCTGCCAGACCTGCTGAGTTTGTCCAGTAATTTCTGTTTGTCAGCATCAACTGCTCTTTGGTTTTTTTTAAACAATTTTTTTCAGCTTCCTTTTAAACTTCCTGCCTATTTTCTAATCACCTTGCCCATGCCTCTTAAGATCTTACAAACTTTGATCAGGGTCCCCCTCAGCCTTCCCTGCTCTAAAGAAAACAACCAGAGTTTATCCAGCCTCTCTTTATCGCTAAGCTGCTTCATCCCAGGCAACATCCTGGTGAATCTCCTCTGCACCCCCGCCCCATATCCTTCCAAAAGTGCAGTAACCAGAACTGCATAGAGAGCTGCAGCTGTGGCCTAACCAAAGTTCTGTACAGCTCCCTCTCTTATAATCTATGCATCATCTGAGAAAGGCAAGTGTCCTGTATGCCTTCTGAGCCACTCTATTAACCTGTCCTGCCACCATTAGGGATCTGTGGACAAACACCCCAAGATGTCGGTGAAGTTGTGGATACTGACGAAGGATGTAGTAGGTTGCAGAGAGACATCGATAGGATGCAGAGCTGGGTGGAGAGGTGGCAAATGGAGTTTAATGTGGACAAGTGTGAGGTGATACACTTTGGACGGAGTAATCGGAATGCAGAGTACTGGGCTAATGGTAAGATTCTTGGGAGTGCAGATGAGCAGAGAGATCATGTGTCCATGTACACAGATCCCTGAAAGTTGCCACCCAGATTGTCAGGGTTGTTAAGAAGGAATACAGTGTTTTGGCCTTTATTAATAGAGGGACTGAGTTCCGGAACCAGGAGGTTATGCTACAGCTGTACAAAGCTCTGGTACGGCCACACTTGGAGTATTGTGTACAGTTCTGGTCACCGCATTAGAAGAAGGATGTGAAAGCTTTGGAAAGGGTGCAGATTTACTAGGATGTTACCTGGTATGGAAGGAATGTCTTATGAGGAAAGTCTGAGGGCCTTGAGGCTATTCTTGTTAGAGAGAAGAAGGTTGAGAGGTAACTTAATAGAAACATACAAGATAATCAGAGGATTAAATAGAGTGGACAGGGAGAGCCTTTTACCAAGTATGGGGACGGCAAACATGAGGGGACACAACTTTAAAGTGAGGGGAGATAGGTATAAGACAGATGTCAGAGGTAGTTTCTTTACTCAGAGAGTAGTAAGGGTATGGAATGCTTTGCCTGCATCGGTAGTAGATTCGCCAAGTTTAAGTGCATTTAAGTCGTCATTGGACAGGCATATGGACGTACATGGTATAGTGTAGGTGGGATGGGCTTCAGATTAGTATGACAGGGCGGCGCAACATCGAGGGCCGAAAGGCTTCTACTGCGCTGTAATGTTCTATGTCTTTGTTTCTTTCAGATTCCTAGTGTCCTATCATTCATTAAGTACTCCCTTGTCTTGTTCCTTTTTCCAAAGTACATCGCCTCACACTTATCAGGGTCAAATTCCACCTGCTACTGATGTGTGCTTTCAGTGAAGAAATTATGAGCATTGGGTTTCTAATCCATCATACTCACAATGGCCATCCACTGAATATCACGCCCAGGAAATGCTGAAGAAACTGATTATACTTCAACAGAAGCTTAAAACAAACAAGGAGCAGGAGGAGGCCATTTGATCCCTTTGAGCCTGTGCCACTATTCGATCAATTCACTGTTGATCTGACTGTGGCCTCAACTCCACTCACCTGTCTGAACCCAGATACTCTTTTGGTTTCCTCGTCAATCTATCCACCTCTACTTTAAAGGTATGCAGTGATTCTGCCTGCATCATTTTCTAGAAAGAAAACTTCAAAGACTCAAGATCCTCAGGAGAAAATGTCTCCTCACCTCTGTCTCAGATAGTTGAAGACTATTAGAACAGGCATGATCTCATTGAATGGCAGAGCATATTCAGTGTGTCGAATAATCTACTTCTCTCCTAGTCCTATGGCCTTGTTTTTAAACTGTGCTCCGATTTTAGTTCAATTTCTGACAACAGGCAAAGTGCTGAAATGCGACTACCACGCTTTCTTAGGTTAAGGGTCAGGGTCAGGATCACGTTCAGCTGCCCAGTTGAGAGTTTCTACCTACCTCCCCCCAGGTGCCCGCAGCATCGCGCAGGTTGTTCTTGTGGTAGGACAGCTGTCGTATGCAGTTGTTGACGGCAATGCTGCTCTTTCCTGGAGCAAGATCCTCCTCCAACATCTCCACCCAACCAAGGGAGCGGACAGAAAAACACTGCAGAAACCAAAGCCACAGTCATTCCTGCACATTCATTACAACATCAGGAATCAGCAGAATAGAGGCTGTGAATGGGAAAGGATTCGTGCTGGAGAATGGAACTTGTGAGAAGGGTTGGGAGTTAGTGGTCAACAGCTTTCGGAATATGGAGGTTGACAATGCTGGAGGATGGAACAGGAGTCACACCACAATTCCATAAAACTCATTTTAGCATTCCCCTGGGTACCCGCCTTCACTTCTTGACAATGCCTCTCAGAACAGAGATAAGAGCCTTGGAGGAGTGCAGCACAGATTCAGTGGCCTGATACCAGGATTAAGAGGTCAGGCTGTAGATAGATCTGCAGTGCCCAGAACAAACAGACATTAATTGACAGTTAATGCAAGAGGAAGTTACGTTACAGCTCAGTCCACAATGGAGAAGGCTCGAGAGGCTGAATCACCTTTTGAGAATGACAGACTGGAAGAACTTATCCTGTATTCTGTCTTTTGCAACACACCAGCAAAATCCAAGTGATCACTGGCTCACAATGTGCAACAAACTGGGAATTTCTTTGAGCAGAAGGGTGAGAAAATAGGAACTTGTTAAATTGAGGCACTAAGCAGCAACCCTCTTTGGACAGGGCAGGGAGATGCACTCTCAGATCAGAAGTTTTATTCTGTGTCTAACCACATGATCTACCTGCCCATAGAATATTTACTGAAGACAGTGTAGAGGTAGCTTTATGCTGTATCTAACCCCATGCTGTCCCTGTCCTGGGAGTGTTTGATGGGGAACAGTGTACAGGCAGCTTTACTCTGAATCTAGACCCATACTGTCGCTGTCCTGGGTGTGTTTGATGGGGACAGTGTAGAGGCAGCATTACCTTCAGTTTACTTCAAGGGAATAAAGAGAGCTTTATGTTCTATGTAAAAGAGTATAGGGAGCTTTAATTTCAGTATAAATGATACTCTATCTAACCTTATGTTGTCCCTTAACAGGGAATGTTTAATAGAGTCAGTATCAAGGGAGCTTTAATTTCCATTTGACTCTCTACCTAAACCCATGCTATTATGAAGAGGGGTCACTGGACCTGAAACATTAACTCTTATTTCTCTCCACACAAGCTGCCAGATCTACTGATAGTTGCAGCAATTTCTATTTTTCTAGCCCCATGCTATATCTGTCCTGGGAGTGTTTAATTGCGGCAGTTTAGAAGTACCGTTACTTTCTGTTTAAAAGTGTGGAGAGAGCTTTAATTTCAGTTTAAAACAGTGGATGAAGTTTTATTCTGTATCTAATATTAGCCTGAGGTTCTAAATTACTACTCCAGCAACAGTGCCACTACACCACCACTCACCTTTGACTCATCATCAGTATTTAGGATGTTTTTGTAATTATCCTCTTCTGTTTGACCTCTGAGGGAAAGAAATAACAAAGTTAAAATGGATTTTATTAATTTGTCAAAATTTTGTTAAATAATGTCGGCGCAACATTGAGGGCCAAAGGGCCTGTTCTGCACTGTATTGTTCTATGTTCTAAGAAACAGCAAAGTTGGATCGGTTGGGACTTTTTTCATTGGAGTATACAAGACTCAGGGGTGACCTCAGAGGTCCACAAAATCATGAGACACATCGATAAGGTAGATAGCCAACAGCTTTTACACATGGTAGGGGAGTCTAAATCTTGAGGACATAGGTTTAAGGTGAGAGGGGGAGATACAAAAGAGTCCAGAGGGGCAACTTTTGTCACACAGAGTGTGGTGAGTATCTATAACAGGCTGGCCAGAGGGAGTAGTGGAAGCAAACACAATTTTGTCATTTAGACAGGTACATGAATAGGATAGGTATGGAGGGAGATGGATAAATGCAAGAAAATGGGACTAGTTTCAATTGCGATAACTGAGCAGCATGGGCAAGTTAGACCGAAGGGCCTGATTCCATGCTGTAGACCTCTATACCTCTATGACTCTAACTGGGGGAGAGCCAGGGGAAGGGAGGTAGGCAGATAAGGATGTCATCACAGAGTGCTTGGGATTACACAATGGGAATGCACAAAGTCAACAGGAATTTATGAAAGAGAAATCATATTTGACAAACCTACTGACGTTTTTTGAAGATGTAATGGTAGAATAGATAAGGGAAAACCAGTGGATACAATACAGTTCCATTTTCAGAAAGCTTTTGACAAAGCCCTATACAAGAGGTTATTGTGCAAAATTAAAGCACATGGGATTGGTGTTAATATAGTTGCAGGGAGTGAAAACTGGTTAACAGACAGGAAACAAACAGTAGGAATAACTGGATATGTTTCAGAGTACAAGATGGTGACAAGTAAGGTAACACATGAAGGGTCCCAGCTATTCACAATATAGATCAACAATTTGGATGAGGGAACCAAATGCTGTATTTCCAAGTTTGCTGAAAACACAAAACTAGTTGGCAGAGAATGACGAAGAAAACTTAAAGAAGCTTCAATGCAATTTAGATAATCGAGTAGGAAAATACATGGCACGTGCAGAATAATGTGGATAAGCACAAAGTTGTCCACTTTGATAGAAAAAAACAGAACATCAGAGTATTATTTAAATGGTGGTAGATTGAGAAATACTGATATACAGAGAGTCCTGGCTCTCCTTGCCCATCAGTCACTGAAAGCAAGTGCAGATGCAGCAAGCAGTCAGGAAGGTAATTGTATGGGGACCTAAATTATAGTTTGAGTACACAAGACATTGAGAGTAGTGAGGGCATAAATAAGATTTCACAGTTGCAAGGCGGCACTGGCCAGCAAAAAGTTGGTTTGAAGTGTGTCTACTTCGACACCATTGTGAATAAGGTGGGTGAACTTGCAGCATGCACTGGCACTTGGAATTTCGATCTTGTGGCCATTTGGAGACATATGTAGAGCAGGAACAGGAATGGTTATTCCAGGGTCCGGGATTTAGATGTTTCAGTAAGAACAGAGAAAATGGTAAATAAACCCGGTACGGGGTGGCATTGTTAGTCAAGGACAGCACAATGGTTGCTGAAAGGACGCTGGAGGACTCGCCTGGGGTACTATGGGCTAAGGTACAAAACAGGAAAGGGGAGGTTACCCTGTGGGGAGTTTTCTATTAGGCCTCTGAATAGTTTCAGCGATGTAGAGGAAAGGATAGCAAAGATGATCCTCAATAGGAGCAAGAGTGACAGGGCAATTGTTATAGAGGACTTTAACTTTCCAAATATTGACTGGGAATACTATTGTTCAAGTACTTTAGATGGGCCAGTTTTTGTCCAGTGTGTGCAGGAGGGTTTCTTGACACAGTATGTAGACAGACCAACAAGGGGCAAGGCCACATTAGATTTGGTACAGAGTAATAAACCTGGCCAGGTGTTACATTTGGAGGTAGGTGTGCACTTTGGTGATAGTGACCACAATTCGGTTATGTTTAGTGATGGTAAGGGATAGGTATATACCGCAGGGCAAGAGTATAGCTGGGGGAAGGGCAATTACAATGCAATTAGGCAGGATTTAGGATGCATAGGATGGGGATGGAAACTGCAGGGGATGGGCACAATTGAAACGTGGAGTTTATTCAAGGAAAAGTTACTGCGGGTCTTTGATAAGTATGCAGTGGTCAGGCAGGGAGGAAGTTGTAGAGTGTGGGAGCCATGGTTTACTCAGGAAGTTGAATCTCTTGTCAAGCGGAAGGTGGAAGCTTATGTTAGGATGAGATGTGATGGCTTAGTTAGGGAGCTTGAGAGTTACAAGTTAGCCAGGAAAGACCTAAAGAGAGAGGGGACATGAGAGGTTGTTGGCAGATAGGATTAAGAAAAACCCTAAGGCTTTCTATAGATATATCAGGATTAAAAAAAATGTCTAGAATAAGATTAGGGCCAATCAAGGACAGTAGTGGGGAGTTGTGTGTGTAGTTTAGATCAGAGTGGTGCTGGAAAAGCACAGCAGGTCAGGCAGCATCCGAGGAGCAGGAAAATCGACGTTTCTGGCAAAAGCCCTTCATGAGGAAGTTGTGTGTGGAGTCAGAGGAGATAGGGGAAGTGCTAAATAAATACTTTTCATCAGTATTCACACTAGAAAAAGACAAGGCTGTTGAGAATTCTGAGATACACGCTAATGGACTATATGGGATGAAGTTCACAAAGAAGTGTTAGCAATTCTGGAAAGTGTAAAATTAGATAAGTTCCCTGGGCCGGACGGGATTTATCCTAGGATTCTCTGGAAAGCCAGGAAGGAGACTGCCGAGCTTTTGGCTTTGATCTTTATGTCGTCATTGTCTACAGGAATAGTGCCAGAAGACTGGAGGATAGCAAATGTTGTTCCCTTGTTCAAGAAGGGGAGTCGAGAAAATCCTGGTAATTATAGACCAGTGAGCCTTACTTTGGTTGTGGATAAAGTGTTGGAAAAGGTTATGAGAGAAAGAATGTTTAATCATTTAGAAAGGAATAGGTTGTTTAGGGATAGTGAACACAGTTTTGTAAAGGGTAGATTGTGCCTCACAAACTTTATTGAGATCTTTGAGAAGGTGACCAAACAGGTGTTTGAGGGTAAAGCAGTTGATGTGATGTATATAGATTTCAGTAAGGCGCTTAATAAGATTCCCCACAAAATACAGAAGCATGGGATTGAAGGTGATTTAGCAGTTTGGATCAGAAATAGGTTAGCTGAAAGACGACAGAGGGTAGTGGCTGATGGAAAATATTCATTGTGGAGTTCAGTTACTAGTGGTGTACCACAAGGATCCGTTTTTCGTCCACTGCTGTTTGACATTTTTATAAACAACCTGGAAGAGGGTATAGAAGGATGGGTTAGTAAATTTGCGGATGACACCAAGGTCAGTAGAGTTGTGGAATGTGATGAAGGATATTGTAGGTTACACACAGACATAGTTAAGCTGCAGAGCTGGGCTGAGAGGTTGCGAATGGAGGTTAATGTGGGAAAGTGACAGATGATTCACTTTGGAAGGAGTAACAGGAATGCAGAGTACTGGGCTAATGGTAAGATTCTTGGTAGTGTAGATGAGCAGAGGGATCTCGGTGTCCAGGTACATAGATCCTTGAAAGTTGCCACCCAGGTTTGTTAAGAAGGCATACGTTGTGTTAGCTTTTATTGATAGAGGGATTGAGTTTCGGAACCATGATGTCATGCTGCAGCTGTATAAAACTCTGGTGCGGCCGCACTTGAAGTATTGAGTACAGTTCTGATCACCGCATTATAGAAAGGAAATGGAAGCTTTGGAAAGGGTTCAGAGGAGATTTACAAGGATGTTGCCTGGTATGGAGGGAAGGTCTTACGAGGAAAGGCTGAGGGACTTCAGGCTGTTTTTGTTAGAGAGAAGGAGGTTGAGAGGTGACTTAATAGAGACATAAGATAATCAGAGGGTTAGATAGGGTGGACAGTGAGAACCTTTTTCCTCGGATGGTGATGACTAACATGAGGGGACATAGCTTTAAATTGAGGGGTGATAGATGTAGGACAGACATCAGAGGTAGTTTCTTTACTCAGACAGTAGTAGGGGCACGGAATGTACTGCCTGCAACAGTAGTAGACTCGTCAACTTTAAGGGCATTTAAATGGTCATTGTATAGGCACGTAGATGAGAATGAAATAGTGTCGGTTAGATGGGCTTCAGATTGGTTTCACTGGTCGGCACAACATCGAGGGCTGAAGGGCCTGTACTGCACTGTAATGTTCTACGTTCTGTGCATATTGGCTTTCATTGCAAAAGAGCTTAAGTACATAAGGAAGAAAGTCTTACTGCAGCAGGCCTTGGTGTGACCCCACTTGGACTCTGAGCAGGGGGCGCAAAGGGCTTGGTAATGGGCTGGGCAAGGAGATGCAGTCCAATTTACAAGCTTGGCACAGAGGGCTTGGTTATGTGCTAGGCATGGGAGTAAAGGGCACGGTTACAGACTGAGCAAGGAAACAAGGGTAAGGTTACAAGCTAGGGAGATGTGTGGGGAGGGGGGGGGGCGAGAACATGGTTACAAGGTGGTGTTTGAGATGTACAGACTCAATCTACTTCTCTGCCATCTGTCTCAACTCCTATTGCTAAGGAGAATTTTATGAAGAGCCAGTGTTCACTCACCCCAGATTCAAAGATGCGTATCTTAGTGTAGCCCCCTCAAATTCTTTCAGACTTGTATCTGAGGTCTCAGTTGTGGTTTGGATCTCCTGGTGAGATATGAAGTCCAGTTGTTTAGAAATTCACAAACACCTTCAACAGGACAGATAAAAACAAGCCTAACATAGACAGACAGAGACACACACACACACACAACCCCTCCCCTCACTATCCTTATCCCTGTAATAATGACATTATCCCTTCCTGTTTCCTCCTAACCTTAACTCCTCCCCTTCCCCACAACCCTAAACAATGTCTCTTCCACTAATCCCTACTCCGTGCCACTTTCCCTCTCAAAGTCTACCCCTCCCAGTTTCCTGCCAAACCGAAGGTTCTGCCCCTTTCTCTAACCCTGCCCTCACCCCTGCTCCACACATCCAACCACTCTCCCTTTTCCTCAAAACCAAAGTCTTCCAATATCAGTCAAACCATATATACTGCCCAAACCCGCCAATCCTAGTCCCATCCCAAAATACCAATCCCTCCACAAAATCCCACACCCTCTCCACACAACAAAATCCCACCCCCTCCTCTTCATATTTCAAAATCCCAACTCTTCTCCCTACCCCTTCTCCCAGTCCTCAATTAGACCAACATTTTCAAGATAACCTTCAGCTCCTCTCCCTCAATGAACAGAACTATGCACATGTTAAACAGAAATGTAGAAAATAGGAACAGGACTAGGCCATTCAGCTCTTTGAGCCTCTTCTTCCTTAATCATCCAACTCTACCTCCCACTTCTGTTGTCCAATCCCATATCCCTTGATCTATTTAACGCCAAGAACTATAACCAACTCCTTCTTGAAATCATACAATGTTTAAGCCTCAAGTGCATTCTGTGGCAGTAAGTTCCACAGGCTCACCACTCCGGATGTGACAGCACTGGAGGGGGTGCATAGCGGATCCACCAGGATATTGCCTGGGATGCAGCAGTTTAGTGATGGATAGAGGCTGGATAGGGGCGGGATGGTGACTTGGGGCAGTATGGTGGCTCAGTGGTTAGCACTGCTGCCTCACAGTGCCAGGGACTTGGGCTCAATTCCAACCTTGGGCAATTGTTTGCATGGGATTTGCACATTCTCTCCGTGTCTATGTAGGTTTCCTCTGGGTGCTCTGGCTTCATCCCATGATCCAAAGACGTGCAGATTAGGTGAATTGGCCATGCTAAATTGCCCATAGTGTTCAGGGATGTGTAGGTTAGGTGTTTTGTCAGGAATAAATATAGGGTAGGGGAATGGATCTGGGTGGATTACTGTTCGGAGGGTCGGTGTGCACTTGTTGGGCCAAAGGGTCTGTTTCCACACTGCAGGGAATCTATGACGATGATTCTATGAAGTTCGGCTTGTTTTCTATGGAGCAGAGAAGGTTGAGGGGGTAACTGATTGAAGTTCTTAAGTTTATGAGGGACATGATCAGAGCAAATAGAAAGCAGTTGTTTTCCTTAGTCATAGGATCAAAGCAAGGCAGCACACTTTTAGTATAAAAGACAGGAGATTTAGGGAGAATCTGAGGAAAGCATTTTTTTCATCCAGTGGGTGGTAGGGGTGCGGAATGCCCTGCCTGGAAGGGTAGCTAAGTCACCTTAGCTTATCCCAGATCTAACCTTCCAACTCGGCACCGCCCTCTTGAATTGTCCTACCTGCCCATCATCTTTCCCACCTATCCACTCCAGCCTCCTCTCCAACCTAACACCATCACCCCCAGCTCCATCGACTATCGCATTCCCAGCTACCTTCCCCCCAGCCCCAACCCCCTCCCCTTCATCTCTCAGCCCCTTGACCATCCCCTCATTCCTGATGAAGATCTTATGCTCGAAACATCGATTCCCCTGCTCCTTGGATGCTGCCTGACCAGCTGGGCTTTTTAAGCACCACACTTTGAGGGTAGCTAAGGCAGGAAACCTCACTACCTTTATAAGTTCTTTGACGAGCACATGAAGTACTTTAATATTCAAGGCAATGTGCCTCATGCAGGAAAGTGGATCCAGTGTTGGCAATAGTGCAATATTAGGGGTACAGACTTGATTCAAGAAGTTTCTCCTCACTTTAGTCCTAAATTGTTTACCCTGTATACTTTGATTCCCCCACCATCAGGAGCATCCTTCCAGCATCTACCCTGTTTAGTTCTGCCATAATTTCAGAGGTTTCTATGAAATCCCCCCTCAGTCTTCTGAACTCCAGCAAATATAATCCTAAGTGATTCAGCCATTCCTCATACATTAGTCCTGCCATCCCAGAAATCAACCTCTCTCTCAATGTCGGCAAAAGTAAAGAACTGATAATTGACTTCACAAAAACAAGAGGAGAACACACCCCAATCTACATGAACAGAACGGAGGTCGAGAGGATGGACAGCGTCAAGTTCCGAAGAATGACAATAACCGACAACCTGTCGTGGACTTCCTGACATAAATGCGATGGTCAAAAAGACACTACAACACATCATCTTCCTCAGGCAGCTCAGGAAATTCACACGCCCATAAGACCCTCACCAACTTTACAGGTGCACAACAGAAAACACACTGTTCAGGTGCAATAACAGCCTGGTGCGGCAACTACTCTGCCCAGGACCATAAGAAACCACAGGTGGTGGTGTGCACAGCCCTGAACATCACAGAAGCCAACCTTCTGTCCATGGACTCTATTTACATGGCTTGTTGCTGCGGAAAGGGCTGTCATCATCAAAGACTCATCGCACTCCAGCAATGCTCTCTATAACCTCTTCCATCAGGTAGAAGCTTGAACACATGCACCAGCTAGTTCAGGAACACCTTCTTCCTGGCCATTATTAGACTGATGATTGGACTGTCTAATTTCAAATAATGCTGACCTTGTTAGTGATCTTGCTGAGTGCACGACCTATGTGACATAACCTGTATGCCTCCACGCTGTTTTTCACCGTATGATCTGTACGTCCTTGCTTGCTATGATCTGTCTGTATTGCTCATATACAAAGCTTTTCACTGTGCTTATATATACACATGACAATAAATAAGTTAAATCAAATCACCCAAGTCTCCTTGAAGATTCACCCCTCTCAGTTTACAGGTATTCAGATAATAATGTGCCTTCCTATTTCTGCACCATAAGTGGATAACTTCACAGTACCTGCCATGCATTTGTCCACTCAGCCTGTCCAAATGACACAAGAACATCTCTGCATCCTCCTCACAGCTCACCTTCCCACCCAGCTTTGTGTCATCTGCAAATTTGAGATTACATTTAGTTTCTTTATCCCCATTAATACATTGTGAATAGTTGGGGATCCAAGCACTGATCCTTGTGGTACCCCACGAGTCACTGCCTGCCATTTGGAAAAAGACCCCCTGTTTATTCCTACTCTTTGTTTCTTTCTGCCAACCAGTTCTCTATCCATCTCAATGCACTACCATCAATCCTATGTAATTTAATTTTAAATGCTAATCTCCTCTGCAAGATTTTGTCAAAAACCTTCTTAAAGTCCAAGTAAACCACATTCACAGACCCCCCCCTTAACTCTACTAGTTACATTCCTGAACAATTCCGATAGATTTGTCAAGCATGATTTCCATTTTGTAAATCCATGCTGACTCTGTCCAATCCTGCCACTGTTTTCCAAGTGTTCTGCTATTAAATCTTTGACAATGAACTTTAGCATTTCCCCCAATACCAATGTCAGATTCACTGGTCTATAGTTCTGCTTTCCCTTTACCTTCCTTTTTAAATACAGGGGTTACATTAGCTACAATCTGTGGGAGCTACTTCATAGTCTTTAGAATCTTGGATGATGATTAACAACGCGTCCACTATTTCTCAGATCACTTCCTTAAACACTCAGGCCCTAGATATTTAACCTTCAGTCTCATTCAATTTCTCCGACACCATTTCTGTACTAATATTCTTTAGTTCCTGCCTCTTAATAAACAGTGTTCCACATTATCCTTCTTCTTGGACACACAACCAAAGTTTGCATTGAGGTGGTCAACTATTTCTTTGCTCCCCATTATAATTTTTCTGTTTCTGACTGTAACAGACCCACATTTGTCTTCACTACTCTTTTCCTCTTCATATATCTATGGAAACCGTTACAATCAGTTTTTATGTACCCCTCAAGCTTATTCTCAAACTTTATTTACCCTTATTTTGCTTGCCATTGGACATGGTTCTTCCTTAGATCTAATACTCTCTCTAATTTCCATGTGAGCCATAGTGAGGCCAACGTTCCTGTTTTACTTTGCATTAAGCAGGAATGAGTAATTGTTGCAGGTCACCCATGCGCTCTCTGAATGTTTCCTATTGCCTTATCCCCATCTCTTAAAATAATGCCCTGCAATCTATCATAGCCAACTCGTGCCTCAGACCATCATAGTTTCCTCAGTTTAGATTCAGGGTCCCAGTCTCAAAATCAGCTGTTTCATTCTCCATCTCAACGAGGAGTTCTATCATATTAGATTAGATTAGATTACTTACAGTGTGGAAACAGGCCCTTCGGCCCAACAAGTCCACACCGACCTGCCAAAGCGCACCCACCCAGACCCATTCCTCTATATTTACCTCTGCACCTAATTTAGCATGGCCAATTCACCCAACCTGCACATTTTTGGACCGTGGGAGGAAACCGGAGCACCCGGAGGAAACCCATGCAGACATGGGGAAAATGTGCAAACTCCACACAGTCAGTCGCCTGAGGCGGGAATTGAACCCGGGTCTCTGGTGCTGTGAGGCAGCAGTGCTAACCACTGTGCCGCCGTGCCACCCACCATTCTGGTTGCTCAGCTCCAAGGGACCTCACACAGCTAGACTGACAATTATTATTTTCTCATTTCACATTCAACAGGCTAGGATGGTCTGTTCTCTAATTGGTTCCCCAATGTAACAGTCCATAAAACCATCCTATATACACTTTAGGAATTTCCCCTCCGAGGTACTGTTCCTAATTCGATTTGTCCAAATTATAGACATCTGTTATTACAGACATTCCTTTAAAGTATGCATCTCTAATTTCCTGTTTAATGCTGTTCCTAATATCGCCCCTACAAGAACAACAAAATTAATCGAAGGCCATAATTTATAGCAGCAGAAAATAGGCCATTCAGCCCATTGAGTCAGCACTGCTGTTCTATCGTGGCTGATAAGTTTCTCAATCCCATTCGCCAGCTTTCTCCCCATAACCCTTGGTCCCCTTGAAGCTCCAATCTTTATCTCAGTCTTAAATATACTCAATGATCTGATCTCCACAGCCTTCTGTGGCAACGAATTCCATAGATTCCCCCATTCTCTGGCTGAAGAAGTTTCTCATCTCTGTTCTAAAAGGTCTTTCTTTTACTCTTTCTTTCTTTTACTTATATTTAAGGCTGTGCCCTTGGATACTAGTGTCTCTTACCAATGGAAACATTTTCCAACAACTACTCTGTCCAGATCATTCAGTATTCTGTATGTTTCACTTAGATCCTTCCTCAACCTTCTAAACTTCATCAAGTATACACCCAGAGTCATCAAACGTTCCTCATATGTTAAGCTTTTCATTCCTGGGACCATTCTCGTGAATCTCCACTGAACACGCTCCAGGGCCCAAAACTGCACCCAATACTCCAAATCTGATCTGACTAGAGCATTCTAGAGCCACAGAAGTACATTCCTGCTTTTATATTTAAGTCATTTCAAAATAAATGCCATCATTGCATTTGCCTTCCTAACTACTGACTCAACTTGCATGTTTGCCTTGAGAGAAGTCTGAAGAAGGGCTCATGCCCGAAACGTCGTTTCTCCTGCTCCTTGGATGCTGCCTGACCTGCTGACCAGCAACACATTTTCAGCAGTTCAGAAGTCTGGACTAGAACTCCCAAGTCTCTTTGCACTTCAGACTTCTGAATGTTCACCCCATCTAGAAAATAGTCCATGCCTCTATTTTTCTTACCAAAGTGCATGACCTCATACTTTCCCATGTTGTATTCCATCTGCCACTTCTTTGCCTACTCTCCTAACCTGTCCAAATCCTCCTGCAGCCTCCCCACCTCCTCAATGCTGCCTGTCCCTCTACTGATCTTTGTATCATCTGCAAACTTAGCCAGACTGTCCTCAGTTCCTTCATCTGGATCGTTAATGTATAAAGTGAAAAGTTGTGGTCCCAACACTGAGCCTTTTGGAACATCACTTGTCACCGGCTGCCATCCTGAGAAGAACCCTTTTGTCCCCACACTCTGCCAGACAGCCAAGCTTCTATCCATTTTTGCACCTTGCCTCTGACACCATGGGCCTCCTGTGTGGCACCTTGTTAAAGGCCTTCTTGAAGTCCAGGTAGATAACATCCATTGGCACTCATTGGTCTAACCTGCTCATTACCTCCTCAAAGAATTGTCAGGCATGCCCCGCCATCCACCCCCACCTTGATGAAACAATGCTGACTTTGCCCTAACAATTCGAAGTATCCAGAGATCTCGTCCAATACCGGATCAGAAAGTTTTCTAAACCGCAAGAACCATAATCTGTCTACGTCTTTGTAGCAAAGTAACTCAAGCTGAAACAAACTAGGAACTGTGGATGTTGGAAAGCTGAAACAAAAACAGAAATTACGGGAAAAACTCAGTAGTGTGACAGCATTTGTGGACAGAAAGCAGAGTTAATGTTTTGGGTCTAGTGATTCTCTTTCAGAAGAAGTTTATCTAGCAATTTCTGTTTTTGTAACTCAAGCTAAAGGAAGTCGGTTATTCTGTTCCACCCTTTGCTGTTAGCTGTTGCCTCTCACCAGTGACTGTGAAAGTGAACAATTAATGTGTAAAACCCCTATGTCTTTGGCAAAGTACTGACAACCTGGAAGGTGGGACTTCAGAGAATAGCAAGTCATGGGAAGAAAAGGAAACATCCATCGAAGCCTGTATACTGGTGTACTGAACAGTGTGTCCCAGTACTTTTTCTCGTCCACTCATAATATCAGCAATTTTATTTCTGAATCTTTCTGTATATGTAGAGATTTTAGATGGTGTTACACATTTAAGTATTAGAGTTATATGGTGCTCTTTCACTTGTGGTCAGAATTAATCAATTTGAAATAAATATAGTTTCTTAATAAGTGCAGAAATCGGGTCAGCGTTTGCTGTTAACCTGAGTCCATCATACAGGTAAATCAAGAAGTGTGCATACTTTGATTAATTTTTGTGGATCAGTGCAGCTTGAGAATAAGCACACTTCCACCTGCATTGGTCGTAACACTCTTAACTAATATGGTCAAAAATCAGATTATTTGGTTACCATCAAATGGTTATTTGCGAGATCTTGTCATGTTTTAATTCTAATATCAGAACAGGGATGATGCCCCAAAGTGAAGTTGGAAAATTATTTGGTACAGCTCAAGTTTGAAAAAGCTCTATATCACAGATCAATTAAGGCTCAGAAGGTGGCCACTTGGTCTATTGTGTCTGCATCAGCTCTGAGTGAGCACTACAACTTAACACCGTTCTTCTGCTCTTTCCCCACAACTTTGAATATTATATATATTTAAATAGTCATCCAACAAACTCTTGACTGCCTCAAATGAACCTGCTTCTACTAGACCTCCTTGCAGTGTGTTCCAGGCTTTATCAATATATGTAAGGGTGACTCGGTGGTTAGCACTGCCGCCTCACAGCGCTAGGGACTCAGGGTTTGATTCCGGCCTTGGTTGACTGTCTGGGTGGAGTTTGAACCTTCTCTCCGTGTCTGTGTGGGTTTCCTCCAAGTGCTACCGGTTCCTTCCACAGTCCAAAGACATGCCGGTTAGGTGGACTGGCCATACAAAATTGCCCTGTAGTGTCCAGAGGATGTGCACGCTAGGTGATTTAACCATGGGAAATGCAGGGGATTAGGTCTGGGTGGGATGCTCTGCAGAAAGTCGGTACAGACTCGATGGGCCAAATGGCCTCTTTCTTACTGTAAGGATTCTATGCTGTTCAGTGGGTTTTATTTGGTCAGAGCTTATTTGAGAATCTAAATACCTATGGATGATTTCACCCCATGAAACAATATGTTCATGATCCTAGAAGTGGACTCTTAGCACCAGTCAGTGTCCATACTCCTGGTCCCACCTCCCATGGAGAAATATGAGAATAGTGTGTGCGCGCACGTGTGTGTTATGCTGACGGGGGATGGGGGCAGAGAGAGCGAGAGAGAGTGTCTAATCCATCTTTAGGATGGAGCTGGAACATTATCTGCTTTGTTCCACTGTATTATCTTCAGCGAGGTGCTGCATTTTGGGAAAGCAAATCTGAGTGTTGCTGAACAAAGAGATCTTGGAGTGTTCACAGCTCCTTGCAAGTAGAGTCGCAGGTAATTAGGATAGTGAAGGTAGTGTTTGGTATGCTTTCCTTTATTGGTCAGAGTATTGAGTACAGGAGTTGGGAGGTCATGTTGCAGCTGTACAGGGCATTGGTCAGGCCACTGTTGGAATATTGCGTGCAATTATGGTTTCCTGCTTATCTGAAGGATCTTGTGAAACTTGAAAGAGTTCAGAAAAGATTTACAAGGATGTTGCCAGGGTTGGAGGATTTGAGCTATAGGGAGTGGTTGAATAGGCTAGGACTGTTTTCCCTGGACCGTCGGAGGCTGAGGGGTGACCTTATAGAGGTTTATAAAATCGCGAGGGGCATGGATAGGATAAATAGACAAAGTCTACAATTGCAACATTTAAAACACATCTGGATGGGTATATGAATAGGGTGGGTTTGGAGGGATATGGGCCAGGTGCTGGCAGGTGGGACTAGATTGGGTTGGGAAATCTAGTCGACATAGACTGAAGGGTTGGTTTCTATGCTGTACATCTCTATGACTCTATGACCACTGCCACATCTCAGGCATGATCTGCTGTCCAATTGATTCCTATTGCAGGCATCACTCTCTTCCTTAAATTCATTTTTATCAAACTATACACACACTAAATAAACAGGAACTTGCCTTCCATATGTCGACTCCATTACACTTCTCACCCACAGTTAAACCAGTCCAAGTCAGCTGGAACAAAGTTCCAAAGGGCAAATGGAGTGACAACAACAATATTGAGGAATGATCAACACCAAAAGGAAGGGTAACCGAGCAAACACAGACGTTTGGGGAGAATGTGGAGACAGACAGGACAAAAATAAAAGTTATTCAGCCAGCAATTTCTTCTAATCTATCTTTTATTATCCCTAATTCACCTAGGTTCACTAGATTGGTCTCTGAGGTGAGAAGGTTGCCCATGACAAGAGGATGAGTAAACTGGTCCATATTGCTGCAATTTAGCAGAATGAAAAGCAATTTCTCTGAAATGGACAGATTTTGAATAGACACTGATAAGGTTGTTTGCCTGGGCTTGGAATCTAGAACCCAGAGGCACAGTTTCAGGATAAGGAGTGAATTGTTTAAGATTGAGATGAGGACAAATATTTTCACTCAAAGGATAACGAATCTTTGGAATTCTCTGTCCCAGTCAGTTGGGAAAGCAGAGCGGACACACTTGTACATAGAACATAGAACAATACAGCACAGAACAGGCCCTTCGGCCCACGATGTTGTGCCGAACATTTGTCCTAGCTTAAGCACCCATCCATGTACCTATCCAATTGCCACTTAAAGGTCACCAATGGTACTGAATGGTCTCCCCCGTTCCTAATTTCTTATGGTACATTCTACCCACCTTTGCCCCTATTAGCTTCAGTATTTTTGAAGCCTCAGTTTTATCCTTCATTGAATACTGATGTTCTGGGGTCCCTCTTGTCCAGGGTGAACAATCACTGCCTCTGCTAGTCATCAAGTTTACAACCTGCTGCATTTACCTGTGGATCCTCCAAGGGAGTTGTACACTGTGACATGGCAGAAGGTTTCCGAGATCCTGATTCCTGATCACAAGCAGGAGGTGGCGGTTCCCACTGAGTTGTTCCTGTGGGAATGTGCCAGTAATATGTCCCCGAGGTGTCTCGTACCCGCATCCAGCCAGAGGGCAGGTCTGCATCTGTCTCAAATGAATTCCGATTCCAGATAGGATCTGAATCATAAATATTAATACCTCATTAATAATTAAACACAAGTGAAAACAGAAGATCTCGTAGAGAGAGAAACAAAGTCAACATTTCAAGTCAATGACCTGCCTTCAAGGCAAGAGGGGGTGATGAGGATAACTGCGTTTTTAAACATAGAGTTGTCACCTGGAACACAGTCTGAAAGAGAGGTGGAAACTTTCCAATAACATGTGCTTCAATTTTACATATTATTTTCTTATGTGGGATCTTACCGAAAGTACAAGTAAACCCCATCCCTGGCTCCCCTCCAATTCCACTTGGTACATTCTCAAAAGACTCCAGATTTGTCAAACATGACTTCCCTTTCGTAAATCTATGCTGACTCTGTTCAATTCTCTCATTGTTTTCCAAGGACTCTGCTACTAAAGTGTTATAATGGAATCTAGCATTTTGCCCACTACCAACTTCAGGCTAACGTGTCTATAATTCCTGATTTTTTTTTAAACCTTTTTTTTTAAAAATAGAAGCAGAGGATCAGGAGGAGGCCATTCAGCCCCTCGAGCCTGTTCCACCTTTCAATGAGATCATGGCTGATCTGAGGTCTAACTCCAAAAACTGGCCTTTCACACTTATCCCTTAATTACATTTGGTTAACAAAATTTACCTATCTCAGATTTAAAATTAATGACTATTCTGCCATAAACTGCCTTTTGTGGAAGAGAGTTCCAAACAACGACCACTGTTTGTGTGTAGAAGTGCGTCCTAACATCTCTCCTGAACAGTCAGGCCCCAATTTTCAGACTATGCTCTTTAATTCTAGACTCTCCAACAAAGGAAATACTTTGTTTACCCTGCTTTTTCCTGTTACTTTCTTGAAGGATTTGACCAGATAACCCTTAACCCTCAATTCTAGAGAAAACAAGTTAATTTTTTACAACACAAGAATTTTTTTATAAAGTGATTCCACACCCACAATATTTTGGTTGACTCTTAGCTGCTCTCTGAAATGGTCCGGCATGCCACTCAGTTCAAGGGGTGAAAAAGTCCCCATGAATGTTGGAACAGGCTCGAAGGGCTGAATGGCCTATTCCAGTTCCTATTTTAAAAAGGAGATAAAGATAAAGCAAGTATTATAGGGTAGTTAGCTTGACATTATAATACTAAAGTTCATTATAAAACTTTGTAGCAGAGCACTTGTAGGCCAACGAGAGGGTCAGACAGAGTCGGCATGGAGATGAAGTCCTACCTTCACTTTGCGAATAGCCTCCATTGTGCTGTATGGCACTATCACCGTGCTGAATGGGATAGACTTTGAACTGATCCAGCAACTCAAACTTAGGCATCCATGAGGCACTGTGGGCCATCAACAGCAACAGAATTGCACTCCAGCACAATCTGTAACCTCATGGCCTGGCTTATCCCCCACTCAACCATTAACAACAAGCCAGGGGATCAACCTTGGTTTAATGGAGAGTGCACGAGCACATGCCAGGAGATCAGGTGTCAACCTGGTGAAGCTACCAAACAAGACTACTTGCATGCTAAACAGCAAAAGAAGCAAGTGGTGGACAGAGTTAAGCAAACCCACAACCAATGGATCAGATCTGAGCTCAGCAGTCCTGCCACATCCAGTTGTGAATGGTGGTGGACAATTAAACACCTCACTGGAGGCGGCGGCTCCATAAATACCCCCATTCTCGATGACAGAAGAGCCCAGCATATCAGTGCAAAAGATAAGGCTGAAGCTTTCACAATAACCTTCAGCCAGAAGTGTCAAGCGGATGTTCGATTGCAGCCTCCTCCAATGGTCCCCAGCATTACAGTTACCAGTCTTCAGCCAATTCGATTCACTCCACATGATATCAAGAAATATTTGGAGGCACTGAATATTGCGAAGGGGCCCTGACAACAGTCCAGCAATAGTATTGAAGACTTGTGCTCCAGAATTTGCCGCTCTCCTAGTCAAGCTCTTCCAGTACAGTTACAATCCTGGTACTTTATTGACAATGTGGAAAACTGTCCAAACATAGTACACATAGAACAGTACAGCACAGGGCCTTCAGCCCTCAACTGTGCCAATCTTTTATCCTACTTGGAGATCAGACTAACCCACATACCCTTCATTGTACTATCATCCATGTGTCTATCCAAGAATCGCTAAAATGTCCCTAATGTACCTGACTCTACTGTCACTGCTGGTAGTGCATTCCACACACCCAACACTGTCTGCATAAAGAACTGACCTCTGATATCTCCCCTAAACCTTCCTCCAATCACCTTGAAATTCTGTATCCGGACAGCCAGATTTCCTTGTATCCCATGCCTCCTTACTTTCTGAATAAGCCTACCATGGGGAACCTTATCAAATGCCTTGCTAAAATCCACGTACACCACATCCACTGCTCTACCTTCATCAACGTGTTTTGTCACATCCTCAAAGAATTCAATAAGGTTTGTGAGGCATGACTTGCCCTTCACAAAGCCATGCTGACTATCTCTAATCAAACTATGGTTTTCCAAGTAATAATAAATCCCAACTCTCAGAATCCACTCCAATACTTTGCCCACCACTGACATAAGATCTGTAATTCCCAGGATTATCCTTATTCACTTTCTTGAACAAGGGAATAATATTTGCCACCCTCCAAACATCTGGCACTACTCCAATGGACAGTGAGGGTGCAAAGGTCATCATCAAAGCTGCAGCAACCTCTTCCCTTGCTTCCTGCAGTAACCTTGGGTATATCCTCTCTGGTCCAGGGGATTTACCTACCCTTATTTTTTTCAAAATTTTCAGCACATCCCCCTTCCTACATCAATTTGTACTAACAGATCAGTCTGTTCTCCTCACTGTCCTCAGAAATGTCAAGGCTCCTCTCACTAGTGAATACTGAAGCAAAGTATTCATTAAGGACCACCCTACTTCCTCTGACTCCAGGCACAAGTTCACTCCACTCTCCCTGATCAGCCCTCCCCTCACTCTAGCCATCCTCTTGTTCCTCACAAGTGTAAAACGCCTTATGGGTTTTCCTTAATCCTACCCACTAAAGCTTTTCCATGCTCCCTCCTCACTCTCCCAAGTCCATTTTTCATATCCTTCCTGGCTGCCTTGTAACCCTCTGAAGCCCTCTCTGATCCTTGTCTCCTCAACCTTAAGTAAGCTTCCTTTTTCGTCTTATCGAGATGTTCCACATCCCTTGTCACCCAAGGTTCTTTCACCCTACCATCCCTTCCTTGTCTCAGTAGGCCAAACCATCAGAAAGTGCTTCCTAAACAACCTCCACATTTCTGTCGTGCATTTCCCTGAGAACATCTCCTCTTAATCTAGGCATCCCAGCTCCTGCCTAATAGCATCCTAATTCCCTCTTCCCCAATTAAATACTTTCCCATACCGTCTGCTCCTATCCATCTCCAACAGTATAGTAAAGGTCAGGGAGTTGTGATCTCTATCACCAAAATGTTTTCCCACCAAGAGATCGGACACCTGGTATGGTTCGTTGCCAAGCACCAAATCCAATATGGCCTCTCCTCTAGTCACCTTATCTACATAATGCATCAGAAACCCTTCCTGGACACACCTGTCAAAAACTGCTCCATCCAAACTATTTGAATTAAGGAGGTTACAATCAACATTAGGGAAGCTAAAGTCACCCATGACAATAACCCTGTTACTTCTGCACCTTTCCAAAGTCTGCCTGCTAATCTGCTCTCCCATTTCTCTGTTGCTTCGGGGGGGAGCTGTAGAAAACTCCCAATAAAGTGACTGCTCCTTTCCTGTTTCTGACATCCACCCATAATGACTCTGTAGATAAACCCTCCTTGACAACCTCCATTTCTGCAGCTGTGATACTATCCCTGATTAGCAATGTCACTCCCCCACCTCTTCAACCTCTCTCCCCCCACCCCATTCCTTTCGAAAGCTCTCAACCCCGGAACATCCAACCACTATTCCTGTTCCTGAGATATCCAAGTCTCCGTAATGGCCACAACAACAGACTTCCAAATACTGATCCATGCTCAAAGTTTGTCACCCTTATTCCTGCATTAAAATAGACATACTTCAACCTGTCACACCTGGCAAGTGCCTAACCCGCCTCACAGTCTCGCTGCGCAATGTATCTGGCTGTTCACTACTGCATCATCTGATCCATTGTTCAGGTTCCCATCCCCCTGCTAATCTAGTTGAAAATCTCCCGAAGAGCTCGAGCAAATCTCCCACCCAGAATATTGGTGCCACTCCAGTTCAGGTGCAGCCTGTCCTTCTTGTACAGGTCCCACTTTCTCCAGAAGGTATCCCAATGATCCACATATCTGAAGCCCTCCCTCCTACACCAGCCTCGCAACCACGTGTTCATCTGCACGCGCTCTCTATTCCTAATCTCCCTAGTATGTGGCCTTCTAGCTTCCAACCTACCTCGCTATGTTCTCTTTTCAGGTCGTCCTCCTTTTCCCTACCTGCGTCATTGGTACATGGCTACCAGCTGCTCTCCCTCCCCCTTAAAAATCCTGTAGGCTTAATCTGAGATATGCCAGGTATGTCTTGGACACAAAAAGCAGTCTTTTTCCCAGGGATGGGGAACTAAAAACTAGAGGGCATAGCTTTTAAGGAGGACTAAAGGTGCGACTTCTTCACGCAAAGAGTGATGTGTATATGGAATGGGCTGCCAGAGAAAGTGGTTGAGACAGGTGCAATAGCAACATTTAAAGAACATTTGGATAGGTACATGATGGAAAGGGTTCAGAGAGATGTGGACCAAATGCAGGCAATTGGAACTAGCTGAATGGGCACCATGGTCAGCATGGATCAGTTTGCGCCAAAGGGTCTGGTTCTATGCTGTATTACTCGAGGCTGGTCTATGACTCTAAATCCAACCTGTCAGGGGAGTGACGGAATACTCCCACCTGCCTGGATGGGACTGGTAAATCCATGCCCTACTGAAGACCAGGTGCACAGCATTCAAGTCCAACAACCCGAACCTATTCTGAAAATTTACCTATAACTCTGCAAAGCCATCAGAGGTGCCAAAAGGCAGTAGTGCAGCATATTGGAGGCCCAAACCAACCACGCGCACACCCCTGCCTGTGGCAAGGCCTAAACAACATAACGGGTTACAAAATGAAGCAGAGCAAGATAGCGGACAAAAACACATCCTTCCCTGATGTGTTCAGTGCTTTCAATGTTCAGTTCGAGCATAATGCCAGTGGCACGGTAACGCCTGCCCGACAACCCCAGGCGCACCTGCTCCCTCTGTAATGCTGCAGATGTTACAACAGTCTTCCTGAGAGTCAACTCAAGGCAAGTGACAGGCCCAGATGGAGTCCCTGGCTTAGATCCTGTGCAGACCAGATGGCGGAGATATTCAGCAACATCTTCAACGTCTCCCTCCTACAAGCCAGTCCCCACCTGCTTCAAGAAGACCACCATCACCCCAGCACAAAAGAAAGAACATACAATGTAATGTAATGACTACTGCCCAGAGGCTCTGACCTCCATAATCATGAAGTGCTTCGAGAGGCTGGTCATGGCCCACATCAACTTTAGTCTCCATGCCTACCCCAATTCCCTGCAATTTGCCTACCAATGTAACAGATCCAGAGGGGACACCATTTCCGGAGCAGACCCTAATTCCTGGAACATCTGGTCAACAAGGACACCAGATAGCATCCTTCTTTAGAGACCGCAATTTCCCTTCTCACGTGGTTGAAGCTGCACTCCAACGCATCTCATCCACATCCCGTCCCTCTGCCCTCAGACCCTACCTCTCCAACCGTAACAAGGACAGAACCCCCTGGTGCTCACCTTCCACCCTACCAACCTTTACATAAACCACATCATCTGACGACATTTCCGCCACCTCCAAACAGACCCCACCACCAGGGATATATTTCCCTCCCCACCGCTTTCCGCAAAGACCGTTCCCTCTGTGACTACCTGGTCAGGTCCATAGCCCCCAACAACCCACCCTCCCTTCCTGGCACCCTCCCCTGCCACCACAGGAATTGCAAAACATGCGCCCACACCTCCTCCCTCAC
>NC_057715.1:118933569-118943397 GCF_004010195.1 Chiloscyllium plagiosum | reverse complement strand
TGGTGCAATGAGAACAACCCCTCTCTCAACATCGGCAAAACTAAAGAACCGATCATTGACTTCAGGAAGAAAGTAGGACACCCCCCATCTACATCGACGGAGCTGAGGTGGACAGGCGCGAATGCCTCACGTTCCTAGCAGTGACGATAACTGACAATCTGTCCTGGCCTTCCCATGTAGATGTGACAGTCAAGAAGGCACAACACCGCCTCATCTTCCTCAGGCAGTCAGAAAAATTCAGCATGTCCATCAGGACCCTTACCAACCTTTACAGAAGCACAGATGAAAGCATACTGCCTGGGTGGATAATGGCCTGGTACGGCAACTGCTCCACCCAGGACTGAGAGAAACTACAGAAGGTGGTGTGTACAGCCCAGACCATCACAGAAGCCAAGCTTCCATCCATGGACTCCATCTGCATATCTCGCTGCCGGGGAAAGGCTGCCAACATCATCAAAGACCCCTCCCACCCGGTAATAATCTCCTACAACCTCTTCCGTTAGGTAGAATATACAAAAGCTCGCAACATTCACCAGCAGGTTCAGGAACAGTTCCTTCCCTGCTGTTATTAGACTGATCAATGGACTCTCTAACTTCAAATAATGTTGATCTTGCTTTACACACTTGCTGTGCAGCTGTAACGTGTATGCCTTGCTTTAAGCACCCTATGATTTGCCTATACTGCTCACAATACTTTTCACTGTACTAAGGTACATGTGACAACAATACATCAAACCAGATCAAAATACAAGAAGCTTGCCACCATCCAGGACAAAGCAGCCTACTCAGGAGCAGCAGTGTGTACTATCCACAAGACGCACTGCAGAAATTCACTAAAGATCCATAGACAGCACCTTGCTAACCCATGACTACTTCCATTGAGATGGACAAGGGGAGCGTACACCCCCCCGCAAGTTCCCCTCCAAGTCACTCACCATTCTGACTTGGAAATATATCGCTGTTCTTTCACTGCCACTGGGTCAAAGCCTGGAATTCCCTCCCGAAGGTCACTGTAGGTCAACCCACAGCACATGAACTTCAACGGCTCAAGGCGGCAGCTCACCCCACTTTCTCAAGGAGCAACTAGGGACAGGCAATAAATGCTGGGCCCAGCCAGTGATGTTCACAGCCCATGTGTGAATAAAGAAAGGGATGAGCAATGAATGTTGGCCTTGCCAGCAAACCCACTTCCAATGAAAGATTAAAAACTGTTAGTGGCAGTAAATAACTGTCAGCTTTGCCACACATACCCATCTCCCTGAATAGGGAGCTGATAAAACCTCATAGGAGTGACGATGCCGGCCCAGGCAGAGACCCCGGCACGGGGTGGGCCCAGGCGGAGCCCTGACCTAGAAGGAGCTCGAATGTCCCTGGACCAAAATGCGTTGGCCTTCTTTACAGCACAGAAGGCTGGGGCAAGGGTTGATCTAACCGAGTTGCACAAAACCCTGGGTCATAGAAAAGGTGGCTAACGTGAAACCTGTCCCCTTAGCAGAAGGGTCCAGTAAGGAGGGGAAACAGTTGGTTTAAAAGGGATTTGAGGGAAGTATTTTTTCATCCAGAGGGTGACGAGCATCTGGAATTCACTGCCTAAAAGGGTGGTAGAGGCAACAGCCCTCGAGGCATATAAGCAAAATTTTAGCAACGCTTTCAAGGTGAGAGATGAAAAGTTTAAGAGGGATATACGTAGCAAGGCATGGTAGATTCATTTAAGATACATGTGGACAGATGCACGAGTTGGTGGGGAGAGAGGGGTACAAATGCTTAGGAATTGGGCGACAGGTTTGGACAGCATGTTTGGATCGGCTCAGGCTTGGAGGGCTGAAGGGCCTGTTCCTGGGCTGTAAATTTTCTTTGTGCTTTGTTTTTTTGATACAAGCACTTAATAGAAAATGCCATTGAAACAGATAGATGTTTGACAAATGGCACATGTATGATGGGGGGTTGAAGGGCTTTTTAACTCCATGATTCCATCAGACTAGAGACCTGATAAGAGCAAAGCACAGGTTGCATTCCAATGAACATAAATCTGGGCTAGAACTCCAAAAACACAAACCCAAGTTGGAGTTCCGATAAGTGCAAACCCAGGCTGGAGCTCCAATAAACACAAAGCCAGTCGATTCACTTTCCTTTCCATTTGATTGCTGATATTTTCAGCAACCATTTTCCCACTGGAGGTGAGAAGTCACAGAAATTTAATCAACGCATTCAAGACATCATGGAACAGAGATCAAAGTCCCCGGGGTAAAACCAGTGCCCAAATTCAGAGACTCTGGGGATTAATGCCCTGCAGATGCCTTTGACAGAAACTCGGAGCACAATAAATTCACCTTCCACTAAATGGGAAAAAGCTACTTCCCAGAAATAATGTACAAAAATCTGCAGCAGGGGAATAGCCTATGTCTGCACCCTGCCCCCGCATTCTTAGTTTAAACTGGATGCTCACATACAGACATCTAAATTGCTAGTTACGAAAAAAAGTACAAGAACGAATACCAAGCTTCAACATTCCCACAATCCAGGCTGCAATAACGTGAACTGTAATCAGCATTTGTGGCATCGGGCTTGAAAATGACATCAACCAGAGCTGCAGCAGACCCAGCATCAAGAGTTAGGGGAACTCTTTCCACACAGTAACCCAACAGACTGTCACAACTCCCAACCATCCACACTGCCTTCCTGCAGGGCCAAACCATCTTCCCTCATTGGACAATGGTACAGACTGCGACTGCAATTAAGCCCTTTATCCATGAAGCCATCACCCCATGGGTGGTGGTAAGCTGTCTTGAGTGCAGGCAGGTGGCTTACTTCCATCTCAGAGTATAACTAACACTGAACTACCCTGCTGTATGTCTGAACTCTCACCTAAATCAGATGATGCAAAGACAACACAGTCCTTCCAATATAAACAGGCATTTTCCTAGCTACCCTCAACTATGAGGAAGGGTCACTTGACCCAAAACATTAACTCTGATTTTTCTCCACAGATGCTGCCAGACCTTTTCCAGCAAGGTCTGTTCCTGTTTTTATATTCTTTTCCAAATTGGATATCAGTGCATCAAATGGACTTGTATAACAATTTCATGGCTGCCATTGCTGAGATTATTATATTTTAATTCCAGATCCATTCAATTAATAGAACTTAAACTCCCCAGTTTCAGGATTTGAGCTTCACAGCATTAGTCCAATAAACCACTCAACCAAAAATAACATTACTGGACCATGGCAGCTACTATACACGTACAAACACTCTAGGGCCAGAGGCACTGAAAACTGTACAAGTCTTAGGGGAATTGACAGGGCAGATGCGGAAAAGTTGTTTCCCCTTTTTGGGAGAGTCTAGGACAAAATAAGGAGTCACTCATTGAAGACAGAGATGAGGAAGAATCTCTTCTCTCAGAGAATCGTTACCGCAGAGGGAAGTTGAGCTGGGTTATTAAGTATATTCAAAACTCAGTTAGACAAATGTTTAATTAGTAAGGGAATTAAGGGATTTAAGGAAAGGCTGGAAGATGGATTATCAGATTCGCAACTGATTTTATTGAATGGTGAAACAGACTTGATGGGCTGAATGGCCTCTGTCTGTACCTACATCTTAAGGTTACAGCAACTGAAAACTGTGCAGGTACAAACATTGTAGGACAATTTGCACCGAAAACTGTACAGATAGAAATACTCCAGGGTCGCAGGCATACAAATTATACAGGCACAAACATGCTAGGGTCATAGCACTAAAGCCTGCATTGGTACAATCACACTTAGACCATTTACACTGAAAACTGTAAAGGAACAAACACGTCAGGAACACATTCAGATAATAATAGAGCAAAAGAATTCAGCTAAAACCACTCTTGCATAAAGCAGCAATGAGGTCTAGACACAAGTGGTCCTAGTGAGACCAACTGAATTTCAGGGAGTACATTTGAGGAGCAGAGAAAGGAGGAGTCTGTGCCTTATTTCAATTCTCAAATCGGTTTACACTCCTCTACTCCAATTCTTTAATACCCCTGCCCAACCAAACATACTCACCTCAATCTTGGAAGTTCCAACTGACCCTAAGTATCACTAAATGAAAAAAAAACTAAAGATGCTAGAAACCAGAAACAGCTGAAAAAGCTCAGCAGGTCTGGCAGCATCTGTGGAGAGAAATCAGAGTTAACGTTTCAGGTCCAGTGACCATTCTTCAGAATCTTTAGTCCTGAAGGTCACTGGACCCAAACCGTTAACTCTGCTTTCTCTCCACAGATGCTGCCAGACCCGCTGAGATTTTCCAGGAATTTCTGTTTTTGGACTCTGAAATACAACTAAATGATCTAACCCATTAAATCCCTTATTCATCAGCAACACCTTGATTAGATCACCCTTTAAAGAAAAAAAGCCAAGCCTGTGCAACTTCACCATTCAATCTTTTAAATGCTGATTGTATCCAGATGAATCTCCGCTGCACTCCTTCATAGTCAATCACTCTTTGCAAGATTTGGTGTCTAAACTGAGCTTAGGGATTGGATTGCTTAGCTGGCTGCATGAAGGGCTTTTGCCCGAAACATCAATTTTCCTGCTCCTCAGATGCTGCCTGACCTGCTGTGCTTTTCCAGCACCACTCTAATCTAGACTCTGGTTTCCAGGATCTGCAGTCCTTGTTTTTACCTGGCTGGTTTGTGATGCAGAGTAATACCAACAGCGCAAGTTCAATTCCTGTACCAGCTGAGGTTACTGTGACAGACTCTCCTTCTCAACCTCTCCTCCGGCCTGAGACGGGGATCTCAGGTTAAACCACTATCAGTGTCTTCTTTCTGATGAGACAGCTGCCCTACGGTCCAGTGGTACTATGGCGACTTCATCTCTTGAACTGAGCACATTTATTTTACATGGGGTCTCAGCTAAGCTATATACAACTGAAGCATCATATCCATTGCCTTGCATTCTAGCCCCTTGAAGTAAAGGCCAACATCCCATTTGCTTTCCTGATTATATTTCATAACTGCTTGCTAGTTCATGGTGATGTAATGAACATATTTTGAACATAAAAAAGTACAGCACAGAACAGGCCCTTCGGCCCACTATGTTGTGCCACAGATTATTCCTAATGTAAAATAAAATAACCTAACCTACGCACCCCACAATTCACTGCTATCCATGTTCATGTCGAGCAATCACTTAAATGTCTCTACTGACTCTGCTTCCACCACCACCACTGGTAACGCATTCCATGCATTCACAACTCTTTGCATAAAGAACCTTCCTCTGACGTCTCCTCTATACCTTCCTCCTAATATCTTGAAACTATGAACCCTCATGC
This sequence comes from Chiloscyllium plagiosum, assembly GCF_004010195.1. NCBI lineage: Eukaryota > Metazoa > Chordata > Chondrichthyes > Orectolobiformes > Hemiscylliidae > Chiloscyllium > Chiloscyllium plagiosum. Next base: position 118,938,098 of record NC_057715.1, on the reverse strand, counting down.
CAGTCAATCCTGCCCTGGCTATTGAATCTATCCATGCCTCTCATTATCTTGCACACCTCGATCAGGTCTCCTCTCTTCCTCCTTCTCTCCAGAGAGAAAATTCCAAGCTTAGTCTACCTCTCTTCGTAAGACAAGCCCTCCAGCCCAGGCAGCATCCTGGTAAACCTTCTTTGCACCTCTCCAAAACCTCTGTATCTTTCCTATAGTAGGGCGACCAGAACCGGACACAGTATTCCAAGTGTGGTCGCACCAGGGACTTGTAGAGTTGCAGCAAAACCTCGCGGCTCGATCCCATTGTTAATGAAAGTCAAAACACCATATGCTTTCTGAACAACCCCATCCACTTGGGTGGCAACTTTGAGGGATCTATGTACTTGCACACCCAGATCCCTCTGTTCCTTCACACTGCCAAGAATCCTGTCTTTAATCCTATATTCAGCATTCGAGTTCGACCATCAAAAATGCATCACTTCGCATTTATCCAGGTTGAACTCCATCTGCCATTTCTCAGCCCAGCTCTGCATCCTGTCTATGTCGTGCTGCACCCTGCAATAGCCCTCAATACTATCAAACAGTACCTCCAACCTTTGTGTCATCTGCAAATTTACTAACCCACCCCACAACCTCCTCATCCAAGTCATTTATAAAAACTACAAAGAGCAGAGGCCCAAGAACAGACCCCTGCGGGACCCCACTCAACACTGACCTCCAGGCAGAATACTTTCCATCTACAACCACTTTCTGCCTTCTGTCAGCCAACCAATTCTGAATCCAGTTGGCCAAGTCTCTCTGTATCCCATACTTCCTGACTTTATGAATGAGCCAACCATGGGGAACCTTATCAAATGCCTTGCTGAAGTCCATATACACCACATCGATTGCTCGACCTTAGTCAACCTGTCTTGTCACCTCCTCAAAGAACTCAATAAGATTTGTGAGGCAGTACCTGCCCCTCACAAAGCCATGCTGACTGCGTTTAATCACACTATGCTTTTCCAAAAAGTCATAAATCCTATCTCTTAGAATTCTTTCCAAACCTTGCTGACCACAGACGTAAGACTGACTAGTCTGTAATTGCCAAGGATTTCTCTATTCCCCTTCTTGAAAAGGGGAACTGCATTCGCCTCCTTCCAATCCTCTAGTACAACTCCCATGGAGAGTGAGGAGGCAAAGATTTTCACCAGTGGCTTAGCAACCTCCTTTCTCGCTTCCCAGAGCAGCCTGGGATAAATCTGGTCTGGCCCTGGGGACTTGTCAATCTTAATGTTTGCCAAAATTTCCAGCACATAAACCTCATCAATCTTACCTGGTCAAGCCTGTTTCCCAGCTCCTCAAAGTTTTCATTCATAACAAGGTCCCTTTCCTTAGTGAAAACTGAAGCAAAATATTAGGGCTTCCCCTATCTGCTCAGACTCCACGCACAGGTTCCCTATGCCATCCATGACTAGCCATACCTTCTCCTTGATTATTCTCTTATGCCCCACGTATGAGTAAAATGCCTTTGGGTTCTCCCTAATCCTTCCTGCTAAGCCTTTTGCATGCCCCCTCCTGGCTTTCCTCAGTCCATTTCTGAGCTCCTTTCTAGCTAGCCTGTAATCCTCTAAAACTGTGCTAGATCCTTGCTTCCTACACCTTACGTAAGCTGCCTTCTTCCTTTTGACGAGAAGCTCCTCTGTTCTCGTCATCCAAGGTTCCTTAATCTTACCCCTTCTTACCTGTCTTAGAGGAACAAATTTGTGCATCACTCGCAACAACTGCTCCTTAAACAGTCTCCACATGCACCATAGAAAGGGCACAACAGACATTGCCCCCAATCTGTACTTCCCAACTCCTGTCTGATAGCGTCATAATTTCCTTTTCCCCAATTAAATATCTTCCCTCGGTAACTGCTCCTTTCCCTCTCCAAGGCTATGGTAAATGTGAGGCAGTTGTGATCTCTGTCACAAAAGTGTTCTCCCACCACGAGATCGGACACCTGTCCTGGCTCGTTGCCGAGCACCAAATCCAAAATGGCCTCTCCCCTCATTGCTCTGTCTACTTACTGAGTAAGGAAACCCTCCTGAACACACCCGTCAAAAACAGCTCCGTCCAAACCACCTGCACTTAGGAGGTTCCAGTCGATATTGGGAAAATTGAAATCACCCATAACAACCACCCTGCTGCAACTGCATTTTTCCGAAATCTGCCGGCCTATCAGTTCTTCAATCTCCCTACTGCTATTAGGTGGTCTGCAGAAAACCCCCAATACGATGGTTGTTCCCTTGCTGTTCCTAACTTCCACCTGACTGACTGACTCAGTAGACAAACCAGCCTCAACAATCTTCGTTTCTGTAGCTGTGATGCACTCTCTGATTAGCAATGCTACACCCCCTCCTCTTTTTCCACCCTCCTTGTTCTTTTTAAACGTTCTAAACACTGGAACATCTAGCAATTATTCCTGCCTCTGTGAAACCCACGTCTCCGTTATGGCCACAATGTCATAGTCCCAAGTCTTATTTCTGACACTCCTAGCGTTAAAGCAGACACACTTAAACCGATCCCTTTGTTCGATCACATGAATAAACTTACCAATAGATTCAATTCCTCCTGTCACTTCCCCATATCTAACTACCCCCCTCTTAGATATGTAGCTCTGGTTCCCACCCCCCTGCCAAACTAGTTTAAATCCTGCCAAACCACATGAGCAAATCTCCCACCCAGTTTGTGTGCAACTCCTCAGTTTCTGTTGTTCAGCGTGTATTCTCCCCATTCAGCAAATAGTCAGATTTCTTTCCGATACAATGTGGGTAGCCCGATTTTGAATCGTATCAAATTGAATTAGCTTTGTCATGTGCACCCGAATGAGTGCAGTGAAAAGTTTGCAACGTCACTGCCAATAATGCCATCTTGGATATGAACGTTCTTATTTCTTCATCCAAAGTGGTGAATGACAGACTCAGAACAAATCCCTGGACAAAATAATGTCACGTCCTAGCAATTCAAGAATGTGCTCGGAATGTCTCTGGCTGGGCCGGCATTTATTGTCCATCTCTAGCTGTCCTTAAGAAGGTGGCAATGAGCTGCCATCTTTGGCTGCTACAATCCATATGGTGAAGATATACACACAATGCAGTTAGAAAGGAACTTTGACCAGGACTTTGACTCAGCGACACTGAAGGATCAGCAATTTGGTTCAAAGCCAGTCAGGTATGACTCCAACCAGCAGACAGACTTCACCGGATTCCTATGGACTATGGAATTGCTTGGGTCACAATTGGTCAAATGTGACCCTGACGTCAAGGGCAGTCATTTGCATCTCACCTCGAGAATTCGGCTCTTTTGTCCATGTTTATACTAAGGTTGTAATGAGGTCAGAATCCGGGAACCAAAACTGAACATCATACAGCAAGTTATGGCTGAGTAAGTGCCGCGTTATAGCACATTCTATCACTTTACTAATAATCAAGAGTAGATTGATTTGACAGTAATTGGTCAGGTTGTATTTCTCCTGCTTTTTGTGCACAGGACACACTTGGGCAGTTTTCCGCATTCCCAATAGTCGCCATGTTGTAGCAGTACTGGAACATCTTGGATAAGGGTGTAATGTTAAAAGATTACATTGGAATATATCTCTGGACATTAATGTAATATTAAAGGGTTAAACTGCATTGTCTGAACATTCTGCAAGTGGGTCATCCACATATAGGAATGTGGATGACTCCAACTCCATTGAGACAAAACTGGGTAATCCAAGATAGAGGATAGGAAAAGTTTCTGGCTGTAATAGGTGCTCCCATTTCCCTGCAGTTGGCCCAGATCCTTCTAAACATGTCCCATCCATGTATTTGTTCAAATGCCTTTTAAATGTTGTTAATGTACCGGTTCAACCACTTCTGCTGATGGCTCATTCCATATGCGCACCATCCATTTGTAAAAATCTTGCTCAAATTCCCTTTTACTCTTTCCCTTCAAACCTTAAACTGATACTCTCTGGTCCATGATTCTCCAACTCTGGGGAAAGGACTGAGTGCATTCACCCTCTCCATGCCTCTCATTATCTTATGCACCTCTATAAGATTCCCCCCTCAGTCTTCTACGTTCGACCTCGCCAACCTTCCTGGTCATTTCTTCAAAGAACTCCAACGAATTGGTGAGGCATGATCTTCCATGCACAAAGCTATGCTGACTATTCCTAATCCTCCTACTGCCCCCTTGACCATGACCCCACCCCCCACCACCAAACCATCATCTCCCAGACCGTCCATAACCTCATCACCTCAGGGGACCTCCCATCCACCGCCTCCAACCTCATAGTCCCACAACCCCGAACCGCCCGTTTCTACCTCCTGCCCAAAATCCACAAACCTGACTGCCCCGGACGACCCATCGTCTCAGCCTGCTCCTGCCCAACCGAACTCATCTCCTCCTACCTCGACACGGTCCTGTCCCCACTCTCTCTCCATCACACTGCCCGCTCCAACTCTCTCTCCCTCACACTGCCCGCTCCCACTCTCTCTCCCTCACACTGCCCGCTCCAACTCTCTCTCCCT